>NC_140961.1:154096960-154196960 GCF_056783735.1 Eptatretus burgeri
TTGGAGTTATGGAGGAGAAACACACATTGACATTTATTAGTACAAAATGAATAGATAAGAGAAGAAAGGGGGAAGTGATTGTGAATTTAACGTTGCATCTTAGTTTCCTATTAACATTGTTCTTAACAAATCGGGAGAGGAACAATGCAGGCATGATAGGCCGAATGGCCTTCGCAAAAGTTCCCTGAGAACTTCGCAAAAGTCAGGTACCTCTCCAGTGATATATATTTTCCTTTGATACTCACAAAGAGAAATAATATAACTTTTATAAAGAATCATCCTGTCTATGAAACACCGGGATGACAGTTTAGAGCTGGGGCTGGATTCAAATCCAGGATACAAAGAGTGAGCATGTGTACATCTCGGCTTTCCTGCGGTGGTGTCGCAATTCATGATCTCCAAACTGAAAACATTTTTTTACTCATTGTGATCATATAATTTATTTTGCCTTCCCACCCCAGGTATTGAACCACGATTATTACCATTGATTGAAGCTTGAAGAATGCGTGCCAAGTGGATTCACCACGCAATCCATGAAACAGCTGAAGAAAAAACGAAACTTTTAATTTTTATTTGTATTTATCTATGCTGAAGTGACGTGTCGTGTTATGGAGGAATGTACAAAAAAGGGGAACCATCGTGGAAAATAAAATTTCACATTTTCAGCGAGCCAGCCACCATCTGTTGCACCCTGATCTTTGTTCAAGTCGATCGATAGACAGTATTCTGTGACAGTATAAATATTGTAGAGTGCTCTTCAAGTGGCTTAAGCACTCCAACGAAACGGTTGATAAGAAATGGCTCGGTTGGCACGCAATTAGCAATCACCGAACCATCATATCAAATATACACCTCTGGGACACGCCAAAAATGTGAAATACGGTATGTCCAAATTGGCCAAATGAACACTTTTCTTGGCGATGAAACTGCTTCTGAGTTCGATTCTGGAGCTAAAATTTTATAATTTTCCTTAGTTTAAGTGATTCCCCAGGTTATCACATGTGCGGAAATGAAATAAAGCCATGAACGCTGGCATCTCCAAGCGTTTATAGGCAGAGCAATGTACCCAGAGATTTGTAGCAATGATGAACAGGCATTCGATAATATGCGTGAGGAAAGTGAAAAAAAAATCTATATTATGAAGAAATCGTTGTGGCCTGTTTTACTTGAATATAGGGTTGAGCAGGCTAAAAAAACATGGCGGCTTCTGACCCCAGCGAGGTTACCTCGGATACGCCTTAAGACCCCAAAGAGCGAGGTGTCCGAGGAAGCACCTGATAAAGGATATAATTAAATAAGGCCGTTAATTATCTTCAAAAGGGGTGTTTTAATTAACCCAAACGCCAAATTCTCCCTCACACATTTCCGTGGAGTTTTCTTAGTATGCATGGAAATTGTCAGGCTATTAGTTTTCATGATTTTGGAGTTATGGAGGAGACACACACATTGACATTTATTAGTACAAAATGAATAGATAAGGGAAGAAAGGGGGAAGTGATTGTGAATTTAACGTTGCATCTTAGTTTCCTTTTAACATTGTTCTTAACAAATCGGGAGAGGAACAATGCAGGCATGATAGGCCGAATGGCCTTCGCAAAATTTCCCTGAGAACTTCGCAAAAGTTCCCTGATTAACGTTGTTAAGAATGGGATGAAATGGGCAGGGAAGTACAGAGTTATGTGTGGTGGTGCATTGAGTTAGAAGAGGGAGAGTGAGATTTGGGAAGGGGGAGGATTAAGGACTTTGGGTTGGGATGGGGGTTGAGTACTTGTGGTTTCGGGCAGTTGAGAATTCGAAGAAGAAAATGGGAGAGGATGGCAGAGTTGGGTTGGGAGAGGGTGGACAGAGAGGGGACAGAGTGGGGAAGGGTTTTGAGGATATGGTGTTGTGTGTGTGTGTGTGTGTGTGTGTGTGTGTGTGTGTGTGTGTGTGTGTGTGTGTGTGTGTGTGTGTGTGTGTGTATGTGTGTGTGTGTGTGTATGTGTGTGTGTGTGAGCATTGGAACCTGAGTCATATTTTAAATATTGCAGAACTTTCATGGGTCACAGCATATCCCGTTGGGTATTTTGGGTCCTCGGGGTCTTTTGGGTCCCCTGGGTCTTTTGCGTATTCGCGGTCTTTTGTTTCCCCACATTATTTTCAGTCCTCTATATCTTTTATGTCCTCAGGTCATTTGTATCCCCTGGGTTTTTGGGGTCCTCAAGGTATTTTGGATCCTCTGGATCTTTTGGGTGTTCAGGGTCCTCAAAGTATTTTGGGTCATCTGGGTCCTTTGTGTATTTTAGGTCTTCAGGTTCCTTGGGGTCTCTTCCATACCTGGGGTCTTTAGAGTCGTTTTGCTCCTTCAGGTATTTTGGGTCTTCAGGATATTTTGGGTATTTAAGGGTCTTTGGGCCCTTTGAGGGTCTTTGCGATCTTTTAGGTGTTTAGGGTTTTTCAGTCTTTGAGGTGTTTTCAGTATTTGATTCTTTGGCGGAATTTAGAGTATGATGGATCCTCACGTTCTTTGGGTCTTTTTCAGTACTTGGGGTCTTTTGGGGTCATTTGGATCCTTGGCGTCATTTGGGTCAACAGGATCATTTAGGTCCTCGGTGTCATTTGCGTCATCGGGGTCATTTAGTTCCTGAGGGCCGTTTGGGTCCTTGGGGTATTTTGGGTAATCTTTTGGACCCTGAAGAAAGAGGGAGGGGACGACAGAGTTTTTTGGGGGGCGGGTTTGCAGAGAGGGCACAAAGTTGGGATTGAGGTGTTTGAGGCTTTTGAATGGGGGGGGTGGGGGAGTTGAGGACATTGTGTTGGGAGGGCATTTTAAGATTTAAAGAAATTGGGAGGGAAGTACATAGTTTGTTGAGTGTGTGTGTGTGTGTGTGTGTGTGTGTGTGTGTGTGTGTGTGTGTGTGTGTCAGTGTGTGTGTGTGTGTGTGTGTGTGTGTGTGTGTGTGTGTGTGTGTGTGTGTGTGTGTGTGTGTGTGTGTGTGTGTGTGTGTGTGTGTGTGTGTGTGTGTGTGTGTGTGTGTGTGTGTGTGTGTGTGTGATAGTGTGTGTGTGTGTATGTGTGTGTGTGTGTGAGTGTAAGGGGGTGGGGGGGATATGGACCTAAAGTTACATTTTACATTATGCAGAATTTCCATGAGTCATAGATAGTCCTGTTTAGTATTTTGTGTCCTCAGGTCATTTGGATCCCCTCGGTCTTTTGGGTCCCCAACGCCTTGTGGGTCTTCTGGATCTTTTGTGTTTTTGGGGTCTTCAGAGTGTTTAGCCTCCTTTGGATCTTTTAGTTGCTTGGGGTCTTTTGGGTCCCTGGGACCTTTGTGTATTTTTGGTCTGCGGAGTCTTTTTGGTACACGGAGTATTTATGGTAATTTGGGTCTTTATGGTATTTTTGGGTCTTCAGGGTCTTTTGGGTATTTACAGGTCTTTGGGACCTTTAAGGGTCTTTGCAGTTTTTTAGGTGTTCATGGTCTTTTCGGTCTTTGGGGTCTTTGGGAGTATTTAGAATACGCTGTATCCTCAGGGTTTTTTATTTTTCTATTTTGGTCCTTTGGGTCTTTTGGGTCATTGGGGTATTTTTGGTTTTTGGGGTCATTGAGGTCGTCGGGGTCATTGAGGTCTTCGGAATCATTTGGGTCATCAGATTCGTTTAGACCCTCAGGGTAGTTTGGATCCTCAGGGTCTTTTCGGTAATTGCCGGGGGTGGGGGGGGGGGTCTTTTGGGTCTTCAGGTTACAATTGTGAGTGACGTCAGGTCAGCTGTCTAACTAAAAGGTGGAGAGAGGATATACATACATGCATTTCCTGCATCGACTCGTATCTATATATAAATATACCATCAGAGATGGGGAATCCCCCGCCATTGAATGAAAAAGGTCATACATATTCCAGATAATGAGGGAGGTGAATTGGAAACAAGACACCATTTGGTCATCATCTCGAAAAAGTTCCCCAGGGGTGAGGAATCTAGTAACCAAAAATAATTGAAATCAGATAAGCGGTTTTCCATTTATTACAAAAAACATTTTTTTCAAGATGGCCGCCCCAGTCGGGCATCTTGGATCCGGCCACGCCCAAAATAAATGGGATTCTTCCTTTTCAGGTGGTACATGTGTGACTCAAATTTCAAATTGATATTGTGAAAAAACATTTTTTTCAAGATGGCCGCCCTAGTCGGCCATATTGGATCCGGCCACGCCCAAAATCAATAGGGTTATTCCTTTTCAGGTGGTACATGTGTGAGCCAAATTTCAAATCGATATGGTGAAGAGTTTATGAGTTATCACACTCACAGCTATAAATGTTGACACCCGGACGGACGGACAGCCGGACGGACAGCCGGACAACCCGGGTGACAACAATATCCCCCTTGCGCCATGCGGCGGGGGATAAAAACTGAAAAGCTAGCACGTTCTGTGAGGCGGTGAGTCAGTCCGTGAAGTCCACGGCGAAACTCTGCTGTTTATGCCTATTCATCACATACTCGGCTAGTGGCCAAATGAGGTTTTGGGTGGCATACCCCTACCCAAGGTAGAACAAGTCACAACCTATTTTTTCTTGAAGAGGGATGTTTGGGGAGTTAGAAAATCATCGTTGTGAACCTGAGACCATTGCACAATATTTTGAAAATCACGTTTACATATGTACCACTGCAAACTGCAAAAATGCATTTAATCGCCACAGATTTTGGATCATATTGGCTCATATATTTGTCAATACTGGTGCTACAAACACAAATTTGGTACAACAATGTGAGAAATGATGACATATGAATCTGTCAAAACTATTTGTGATGTAACAAAGGCTTTTGAGTGACCAACAAGCAAAAATAGTGGAATTTTACTCAACAAATCAGCTTCGGGTTTACCAATAAATATCAACTAAACAATTAATTTCTTCATAAGTATTTGAGTTGTATAACTACATATTACATCAAAATAACCCTCTATCATTCTCGTTTTTAGAAATATAACTCATAAATATAAATCAGTTGAATTAATAGAGTTATTACCGAAACCATATGTCATCCCCCCCTAAAAGTAACCGACATTGATTAATTTATAATACATGTATATACATTAACCAAACAACAATGATTTTAAATGTAGTTGCAGAAAATCAATTTTGAGCTTGATTGCCTTTTTCTAAAACTAATGATATCTACTTATCTTTACTTATTTCATTTCAGATGCTTGTGCTGACAATTGATCTGCAATTATGGATCTGGAACCACCTGTTGTGAAGCGTCTTAAAATTGACACTGACCACTGCATCATATGCTTTAAACCCCTCAACCTTAAAAAGCAAGAAGTTGTAAAGAACCCAACATTTAATGGTTTGAGTGCAATCTTCAAAGCAAGTCAAATCAGAAAAGATGACGTTTACGAAAGTATCTGGCCTTTGCAACAAGACATATTGAGTCTTGATTTGAAAGTATCATTCCACAAATCATGTCGGGCCAAGTATACCAGCAAGTCAAATATCTCCACATCCAACCCCAGTGAGAGTGACCAGCAACCATGCACGTCTGTGGCAACAGAACACACAAGAATCAGCAGAAATGAAACAGCTGGGTTTGACATCAGGACTAACTGCTTCATTTGTGGAAAATCCAACACTTCCAGAAACAAGCTTACACCGGTATCTACAGGAACTGGACAGTCCACCAGAGAAAAAGTTCTGGCAGCAGCTGACAAAAGACAAGACAATAAAATACACATGCGCATGCTTGCCTTTCCAGATTTGTTCGCCTATGATGCCAAGTACCACAAGTTATGCTATTCACACTATATTTCAGAAAGCAACATCGCTGCTGCAATTCGTTAATCAGGAGAGGAAACAATGGGCACATTACATGATGAAGCTTTTGATGAACTGAAATGTTATCTGGAACAAATGTGTTCTCCAAAACTAAGACAGTGACAACCCTCGCTCATCTGAAAGATGAATACGTTGGATATTTGGTTTCACTGGGTACCACAAATGCAGAACAGTATAAAACTTGGAAGTTGAAGGAGCGATTAAATAAATTTTATGGTGACCAAATAGTCTGTGTAACATTTGATTGCCACACTGATATCATATGCTCTTCTTCTGTGACCTTATGTGATGCCCTGAGAAAAGCCACGATTCTGCAGAGCATGACTGATGAACCAGAATATGAAGACATCCCGTCTGATGTACCATCAGCCACAGATAGTGAAATGCATACTTTGCATGCTGCAGCTGGTATCCTGAGGAAGCACATGGCTGATATCGAGCATGTTGGAAATATGTATGCACCTGTCGAGGAAACAGATATTCAGCACTGTGCAGAATTTGTTCCTTATACACTCTACGACTTTATTCAGTGGTGCAGCAGTGAGAAATCACACACGAATGTAACCAGCTGTAGTGATGAAGGTGTTATGAAGAACAACCTGAGGACGATCGCCATTTGTCACAATATAATATCACAGAGCCATCGAGTGTACTCCACAATAATGCTAGGTTTAGCCTTGCAGGTGCATCATGAATTGGGAAACAAGCATCTCATTGACATGCTTCATGAATTAGGACACTGTGTATCCTATAATGAGGTGAGACGTTTCCTCACGTGTGTGGCTGTTGATCAAACTGCCTCGGAGGATATTTACATCCCCAAAGTTCTTCAAAACCTATGCTGCACCGACGATGACTGTCGGCAGAGCAGAACATGTGATTGTATCTCTGCAGGACTGACCTGAACTGAATTCTGCTCGTGTAGTGCAGACGATTTTCCAAATGTTGATGATTCTGTTTTCTTTGAGGACAGGACTGATGAAGAGCCTGACTGAACTTTTAAATGTATTACATGTATTACTTCATGCAATCGATGCACATAAGTTACAGTGCATGTTATGAATTCATTATCATCATATGTGAAATAGCTTCTATCAACATGATGTCTATAAAAGTCACTTTCACAATTGTGTCAGAATCTTAAGTCAATTCTTCATGTTGCATATCTGCTTCGGGATTTCTATCAGTCAGCATTGGTGGGGCGACAAATGATTTCAATTATAACTATATCATTTCAGTGACAATTATATCATTAGATATATTTTTCAAAGGGTAAATATACTTTGATTATGTTGATGTAACAAGTATGACTGCAAGTCCAATATTTTTGAAGTAATTCATGTTTTTGTTGATATTTATTGGTAAACCCGAAGCTGATTTGTTGAGTAAAATTCCACTATTTTTGCCTGGAGGTCACACAAAAGCCTTTGTTACATCACAAATGGTTTTTAAAGATATATATGTCATCATTCCGCACATTTTGGTACCAAATTTGTGTTTGTATCACCAGTATTAACAAATATATGAGCCAATATGAGCCAAAATATGTGGCGATTAAATCCATTTTTGCAGTCTGCAGTGGTACATATGTAAACGTGATTTTCAAAATGGTGTGCAATGATCTCAGGTTCACAACCATGATTTTCTACCTCCCCAAACATCCCTCTTCAAGAAAAAATAGGTTCTGTCTTGTTCTACCGTGGGTTGGGGTTTCTCACAATTTTAGGCCCCTTTTTTAATTTGGCCACAAGCCTATACGGTTTCTACGTTGGTTGCACACAACACAAACGTCTATAAATTACGTACTATTGGAATGTTCCTTTCACAGTAAAGCTGTGACCAAATGTGTGAAGAACTCGAAGACACTGAAGACCCAAAAGTCACCAAAGACCCCAATGATCCCCAAAAACCTGAACACCCCAAAATACCAAAAAGTCCCAAAAGACCAAAAAAGACCCATCTTTCCAGCAAGGCTGGTTCACTGTTCCTATTGTTACCATCACCGAAGAGGAGGGTATTGCATTTGGGTCTGTTTATTCCTTGACCAATTTTTTTTTTGACAAGTATGTTAATCGCCTCCGTTTATTTGTTTGTTTGTTTGTCTGTTCGCTTGCCTATGGCCCAAACTGTTCAATCGATAATTTAGAAATTTTAAGAGATAATGACAACGATGCTGCGATGGTCCCACATTGAGGTTTCGTGAAATTTGGTCCACTACAAAGGTCTACAAGGGCCAACAAGCCAATTTGAGACAAATTTTCAAAAAACCTCAAATTTCATCCGATTGACTTAACATTTGAACAACATTTGCACAACAGGTCATTGAATTGAATCACATTGCTTTTGAGGTTATCCTAGGTCAACAGGTCAACATAGGGCATAAGGTCAACCAAATATAGGCCAAATTTTTATATTGATTCTAAAATTGTAAATTTTCATTCGATTGACTTGAAATTTGAAGACCATTTGCATATTGGGTCACTGAATTCAACGACCTATTAATTTTGAGATCAACATAGGAGAAAAGGCCAATTTGGGCAAAATAGTGCCAAATTGGGCCAAATTTTCAAAAATCCTAAAATTTCATCCTATTTATTTCAAATTTTAACAGGATTTGCATATGAGGTCAATTAATTCAACCACCCATTGCATTAAGGGGTTATCGCAGGTTAAAAAGGTCAACATAGGCCACAAGTTCAACTAAAATTGGCCAAATTTTAAAATCGTTTCTAAAAATTATCAGTTTCTAAAAAAGTTTATAAAAAAATTAAAAAAAAATAAATAAATAAAAATTCAGACTTCCTCTCCTGTCGCAGTCAACGTGTGGCCCTAAATGGAGTTCTTTCATCCCCTCTTCCTGTGCAGGCTGGAGTTCCTCAAGGTAGCGTTCTGGGCCCTGTTCTTTTTCTGGTTTTCATCAATGATCTCTCGGACTCTCTGGAAAATCCTCTATTTCTCTTTGCCGACGACTCCACCCTCTGCCGTACCATCTGTCATCCCTCAGACCGGCAAGCAGCAGCTTCTTCGCTCACTGAAGATCTGGATAAAATCACAAACTGGTCCAACACGTGGAACATGTCTTTCAATCCAGACAAATCTCACACTCTCACTATGTCTCTTCGAAAGGACCGTTTACAAAACCCCCCCATCCACTTTCTCAACAATCCTCTGGAAGAAGTCTTTTCTTTCAAGCTTCTAGGTCTCACTATCTGCCATGACCTTTCCTGGGAAAGTCACATTTCCAACCTCGCCTCAAAAGCCAGTCGCCGACTGGGAATCCTCCGTCGTGCTAAGTCCTTCCTCGGCCCTCTTGAGCTCCTGACCACTTACAAAGCTTTTGTCCGTAGCCTGATGGAGTACTGCTCTCCCCTCTGGGCTGGTGCTCCTGCCTCCCACCTTTCTCGGCTTCACGCTGTCGAAACCAGGGCATTTAAGATCATCGGCATCTCCCGCAATGAAGCTGAGTCTTTGGGCCTCTCACTCAATCACCGCAGGTTGGTCGGTGGTCTTTCTGTCTTCTACCGACTCCTCTCCAGCCTTGCCCCACCTGCTCTCTCTGCGATTTGTCCCCACCACATTTCCACAGGGCGCTCAAGGTCCGCCAACAACCCCCTTCTGCTAAAACTACCAAAATCACGAATCACTGCTCATCTTCACTCTTTCATTCCTCTTTTTTCCCGCCTTTGGAATAAACTTCCTCACTCTATTCTTTCCCATTCTTCCCTCCAGGCTTTCAAAACAGCTGTTCACCACCACCTCTTATCTTCCCCCATCCAAATCCTCGATCTTTTCTACCCCCGATAATCCACCCAAGCCCACTTCCTTCATTTCTCCTGCTTTCCTTCCTGAAAGTCCCTGAAATGTCCATCTTCTCTTCGCCATGTTCCCCGTCCCATCCCCATCCCTCTCCCTTCCACAGTTCACCTAATGTGTCTGTTCCCCACTGTTTTGTCCCTTCCACTCCCGCCCCTCTTGTCTCATGGCTCCTTGCTGTGAGTTGTGTGTTAGCTCTCATACGAGCCTCGACCAAGGTATACAAAAAAAAAAAAAAAGTCTATTTTCATCCGATTATCTTGAAATTGGAAGACCATTTGCAAATCATGTCGCTGAATTCAACCACCTATTAATTTTGAGATCAACATTGACGAAAAGTCCAATTTGGGCCAAATTTGGCCAAATTTTTATAAAATCCTCAATTTTCATCCGATTGACTTGACATTTGAAGACCATTTGCATATGAGGTCGCTGAACGGAACCAGTTATTAATTTTGAGCTCAACATCGACCAAAAGGTGAACATCAGCCAAATTTCTGAAATCCTCAATTTTAATCCAATTAACTTGAAGTTTGAAGAGCATTTGCATATCAGGATACTGAATTGAACCACCTACTAATTTTGAGGTAAACATAAGCCAAAAGGTCTCCATAGACCAATAGGCCAATTTGGGTGAAATTTTCTAAATCCTCAATTTTCATCCGATTGAGTTGAAATTTGAAATGGATTTACACATCAGGTCACTGAATTCAACCACCAATTATTTTTGTGGTCACCATAGGCAAAAATGTCATTAAACACCAAAAGGTCAACATAGGCAAAATTTCTAAAATCATCAATTGTAAGCCAATTAACTTAAAATTTGAAGAGCATTTGCATATCAGGTTACTGAATGCCACCATCCATTAATTATGAGGTAAACGTAGGCCAAAAGGTCAAAATTGGCCTAAAGGCGAATTTTGGCCAATTTCCTAAAATCCTTAATTTTCATCCGATGAACTTGAAATTTGAAGAGCTTTTTCATATCAGGTCGCTGAATTCAACTACGAATTAATTTTAAGGTGAAATGGTGAACACAGGCCTAATTTCTAAAACTGTGGATGAGTTGAATAGGTCAAAAGAACAAGCGGATTGGATTTTGTTTCGGATCCAGCCCATCAGTGGGATACAAACCGTGAACTCTTCCACCTGGCAGAGGTATGTGCTCTTCCAAGTGCCATTCCACTTTGTGCTGTTTTGCCAAGTTGGCACTTCATGAGTGATTTTCCATGCGTTTGTTTGTCGATTTGTTTTTCTATCTGTTTGTTTATCCACACAGAACTTTAGTATTTTTCTCCACATTGGCTTGTCGGATTGAGACAACATTTTCAACATCAGAGCGACTACTCATCTCAAATGTTATAATAATAATTATGACGTCATGTGTCACGTTGTGTGGCAGCCATGTTGGAAAAGTGGAAAAACTTTGGACGTCTGTATCTCTGAAACTACACTAAGGAAAAAATTGAAACTTGGCACTTGGCAAGTACTCCTCATGGGAAATATGTTTGATTTTTATGACATCATATGGACCTTCGTTATGATGTCGTAATTGCATATGTAGAACACTACATCTGATCAGTATGAAAACTTTTAAGGACATCTCAGGATAAAATGGTCCACAGAAGAAAAATTGATGACTCGTCGGTCACATGATTCAGCAGCCATATTGGAATTACCCTGAAACCTGCAAACATCCTCTTCTCCAGAACGGTTGGACTGATCGAGGGGAAACTTCACACAATTGTTTCCAAAAGCATGGGTGTACACGTTTGTTCAGGAATAATTGAGTCACATGGTTTGGCAGCCATTTTGGATTGAAGAAAATATTAAATAATGTTTTCTCTGGAACCACTTCATTAATCGCCATGAACCTTCACAAGGGTTCTTATTTTATTTGTTTTTTTTTGAATAAGGCTCACTTGGCTGTGCCTGGATGGATCTGAGGATTTGAGGTAGAGGCATGGCAGCTTCAATGTGAATCCTATCTAGGTTCCAGCTGATGACTTCATCTTTACTTTTTGCTTGTTTGGTTCCCTTCTGATTACTCTAATGCAGAACTGCACCTTTTTGGTCTTCCGTTTTATTTGAATTGAATATATTTTAATCCCATTCTGAATTCAATTGAACAATAATTAATGTCATGGGTCAGGGTCACGGTCAGTTGTCCGATCAAAGCAGGGTTGCGTCAAAGTGGGACGTATTATTACCCAGTCATCCCTGCCAGCTTGTACAAAGTTGAAGTTTTAATGATGTCTCATTAAATTTTGCCAAATTCATCCGATTGACTTGAAATTTGAAAACTATTTGCATTTTGGGTCACTGAATTCAATAACCTATTCAATTGAATAATTGATAGTCACATGCCATCTACACGCTTATGGTAAGTGGAAGTGGCAAGGGTCCGTCATCTCTGATTGCTCTTTTTCTAATTCTGTTTTGATCTGGTCCATTTTGAGTTTTAGCTCTTCCACAATTCTCAGTTTTGTATGCAAACAAAAATAGCGTTGTATCTTTGTGGAAGGACCCCACAATGGCTTGTAATTTAATTCAGTCTGAAATGAGTTGTACTTTACATTTTCCTCATGAAAGTCTTATCACTGGTAGATCGCTTAGATATGTTAATGTAAACGCTCAGCATAAACGATTTATAATTTGATTACACAGAAGAGAGAAAGCACATTTTCTTGATATATCATCTTTATAATTGCCACCAATTGAGAAATGTTCAATTTCATAACACCTTTTATCATTCCCAAAATGATCCATCATTTGACTCATGTTTTCATAATACAGCAGGAGGAGTATATATTTATTATCCTGAACAGAGATATTGTCTTAGTTCATCAACAATCAGAGCACTGATTTTCTATTTCCCACATTGGAGTTTCATTTCGATGTTTTTGTGACTTGTAATGGATTGGATTAAGACATTTGAGAGAAGTGAAAGTGTTTCTCATTGGTCATTCCAGCTTAAAAACATGTTTTCCTGGATTCCTACTTTGTTGTTTTTGTGTTTTGTATTTCTGTTTCTGACACATTTCAGGACATTGTTTTGCTGTGCATGTGATATCAACATTGATCACATGTCCGGTGGAATATTTCGACCTGGTCAGTTAATGATCGGTGGTTTGTTTCCTTTACACAGGAGAGCAAACATTGCTCCATTGAATCCAAAGTTCGGCCCTCAACCTGCCGTCTGTGCTGAGTAAGTATTCTTCAATCTCCTTTTCCGATAATCTCATTTCGTTGTTTGCTTTGTTTTTTTTGATTTTTATGAGTTTGCTTGCCTCTTCCTCTAGCATAAGGGAAGGCTTATTGCTGTTGTCAGGTTTGTTTCTACAATTAATGTCCCAATTTTCTAATGATACCACAGAGTTTGTTAGACTCTGTGTACTAAACCAATGCTTTGAATGTTTTTTTTTATTTTTAACATTTGTCTTCTTGCACTCTCCACACCAAATTTCCAAATGGTATCAATTTCTAAGTTCTATCTCGGAGCCGGCTGGAACTTTTGAAATGAAATTTTGCATTAATAATATGAATACAAAGAATGCGGGTTGAATAATTTTTTGACTTTGACCTCGTTTTTAAGGTCATGTCCCAATTATCGTCATTTTAACATTTTCCACCATAACACGAGTAAAGTTTGTCTGATCAGAACGAAATTTCCCTCACTAGAAGGCCTAGGTAAAGGTCCATTTACGATGAATTTACATCATATCCCTCCAGCTTAAAAGTTAAGGTCTTACAGCTCTTGGCATACTAAACCACCATCGAGGTATTCCAATTTTGAAGCTGTATCTCAGAGCTGGCTGGGACTTTCGAAATGAAATTTTGCAGCAATAATTTGAACAAAATGTAGGCGGGGTTGACAAAGTTTTTCACTTTCACTTAGTTTTTAGATCATGACAAAATTATAGATATTTTAGAATTTTTCACCAAAACTCAACAAAGTCATGCCTGATCAGGACTAAATTGCCACCATTAGATATCGTAGAGCCAGGTGCATTTACGGATATATTACATCCTTACACTATTGGTTAAAAGTCAACGTCAAATGTCAGTCGGAAAAGAATAACGCATTTTTTTGACATCGCTCAAGTTTGCAAATGCAGAATATCAAAAGATCACTTGGACTTCCAAGATGTTCTTGCAACATAATCTAATAGTGTACCTACTCTGATGTTGTGAACCTGCGTCCATCCGGACAGCCAACGGCCTGCGTCCATCCATCCCTGCGTCCAACCATTCCAGCATCTGTCCATCCCTGCCTGCGTTTCTCTGTCCCTACCTGCCTGTGTCCATCCAGCCGTCAACAATTGTCCTATAGGGGAAACCAATAATTACACGAAATCTGCAAACAGTATGATATAGTTGAGTAAGGTGATGATAGATGAGCCACTTTCAATTTGCATTAAAAACAAAAACACTTCTTCCTTCATCATTTTCTTTACTTACAATAATGGTGGTGTCTCATTCAATCTCATCTCTCCTATAGTTTGAATGCAAGCTATATTTAATACATTTTTTTTCAACATTTCCATTTTATTCATATCACCCTATCAAACAGCATTTCCGATTATACACCACTTATTTTAGCATCGCAAATCAGGTCGCTCTACTTGCAACACAGGTGAGAAAAGGACAACAAAAAAAAGCAGCTGATATTTATTATTCTATTCACATTATTTTTAAATGGTGACAGCTAATTTTTATTTACTTTCTCTAGAAGTGATGGGTTTTACATTCTAGTCAAACTAAATTTTGCTATTTGGTGTCTGTCTGTTTTTTGTTAATAATACATTCGGTCGTTTCTTATCCAATCTCAATCAAACTGGACAGGGAAATTAAGGGTCACAGGATGGAGGTTATAGTAATAGTTGGGTTATAAAATAACCTTTACCTTTGCCTTGTTATTATGAAGATCACTGTTTCTCTCTCACACAGATTCCACATCAATAATTTTCGCAGGATTATGTCGATGATTTATGCAGTTGATGAAATAAACAGGAAATCCTCTATTCTTCCAAATACATCGCTTGGATACATGATTTATGATTCTTGCTTTAACATGCAGAAAACCCTTACTGTTGCACTCTGCTTCCTTGGGCAAAAGTTCAGTAAAGATCTTGAAGAAGATTGTCCAATTCATGCTGTGGTTGGAGAGTCTGGTTCACAACATTCCTTAACAATTGCTCGTTTCTTCGCTCTCTTTTTAATTCCACAAGTAAGACTTTATTTATTGAAAGAAAATTCATTAATTTTACTTTCATTGTGACTTATACTTTAATTAGCAGTATTGTGGATTTTTAGGAATTTAAATCGTCTTACCCTACACTGTTTTGATTCAGATAAGCTACTTTGCCTCATGTCGATGCTTGAGTGATAAAAAACAATTTCCTTCATTTTTGCGAACCATGCCAAGCGACACATTCCAGTCAATTGCAATAGCAAGGACGGTTCGACACTTTGGCTGGGTTTACATCGGTACGATTGAGATTAACGAGGAATATGGTAAAGAAGGTATTGCAAAATTTATTACTGAATCAGAGGATTATGGATTGTGTTTTGCTTTTCAAGAAGTTCTGCCCCAAAAAGAGGATATAAATGCAATAAAACGTCTTGGTAAGTCCACATATATTCCCATTCAATAAAAAATATGATACAGTTAACCTATAAATATCGCTGGTTTGAATATCGTGGGTTTTAACAAATTGTGGGCACGTGCTTGTGTGCCGATTTATTTATCACGGGGTTTAATTTGTATCAATCGTGGTTTTTGAGCTGAGTTGTGATCGATTTCTCGCATCATGAGCCCTTTGGTGTTTCTTGTGCACTGTTCATAATGCCGCTGAAATGGAAAACGATGGAAAAAAGAAGTGATTATTAGTCCCTGTTGGACTTAGTCCATAACCGGGGTTTTGTATTTGGGCTCAATTTTCGTGTCTGTGCATGCGTGTGCACGCGTGTGTGCTTCTGCAACCATATCTCAGACATTGATGGAACGATTTTATTCAGACTTGGCAGCAAGACAACACATTTTGTTATATATATATGCATGGCATTTTATTTCCTGGTGCGATTAAAGAGGGCCGACTAGTGGCCATTTGAGTTGCAAAAAACCCGATGATGAAAAAGTCCTCAAACATTTATCGGACATGCATTTACAAGTGTTGCTCAAACTTGGCAAACAGATAAAGAACGATGCCTTATATAAGCATATCATATTTTTTTCAATATCAGAACCAAGATGGCCCACTGGTGGCTATTTTGTCACTTAAATGTGTCCCAAATCAATTCTCAGACATGCATGGTCCTATTTTGTTCAACGTAGACACAATCACAGTGCATGATGGCATACATGTGCATTTAACTTTATTTTGCAATATTATCAAAGATGGCCGACTGGTAGAATGGCGGCCAGTTTCAATGTACAAACAACATAAGAACAGTATCAAACACGTCCCCATTCATTCGTTGGACATGCATTTACCGATCTTATTCAAACTTGGCACACATATGGAATTAAAGCTTACATACGCACCTCATTTATTTTCGAGATCGGATCCAATATGGCCGACTAGCGGCCATTTAAGTTGTAAAAATACCCAATGTTGAACTCGTCCTGAAGCATTTATTGGACATGTATTTACCACTGTTGCTCAAACTTGGCGCACAGATAAGGAAAAATGGCTTGCAAATACACACCATTTTTTTCGTTATCAGATCCATGATGGCTGACCTGCGGCCATTTTAGTTGCAAAAAACCCAATGTTGAACAAATCTGCAACCATTTATTGGACATTACATTTGCCAATGTTGTTCAAACTTGGCAAACCGAAAATGAATGACATTTGCACTTCATTTTTTTTCGAGATCAGATCCAACGTGGCCGATTGAGAGCCACTTTGTGACTTAAATGATGTCCCCAACCATTTCTCAGAAATGCGCGGTCCGATTTTCTTCAAACTTGGCACAAGCACAGTATATGTAGGCATACACGTGCCACTCACTTTATTTTGTGATCTGATCAAAGACAGCCAACTCGCAGACTGGCAGCCCTTTTAGTTGTAAATAACTATGGGCTATCCGTTTAACTCCATCCAGCAAAATTACTAAAACAACGGGGGCTATGACATTGTACAACTTTTTTCCTTGTTATTTGCTGTTTTGACTTTGCACATATAATTTGACTTTACACATGTAATTGCAAATTGACGGCGCTGCTACTGTGCCGGTGGTAACTGAGACATGCTGCATGTACAGCACTGCACTGTACCTATCTTCATGTCAGCACTTCGTTCACCTTAATCAAAATCATCTTTGTTTTGAGGTATTATTACTCTGATAACTATAAAATAGATAACCAGAGAGTTGGTGTCAAAGCCACCAATGCTCGCCTGTTTATACATTTATCGTTTTTAAAAGACTCGTCTAATAATATTTTTTATAAAGCATTGCAGTGAAGTCTGATTCAAATAATTTTAAAGCAATATATGTATTTGTATATTGTAATCAGTAAAAAAGAGTGTGGTAGATAAAAACATTATAAAGGAAATAACTTGCACCAAAACTATAACATTTTCACGCTCACGCTGACGCTGACGCTCACGCTGACGCTGATGCGCACGCTGACGCTCACGCTCACTCCAGCGGGTATTGCTATAGCTCTCTGCTCTTCGAACATGAGAGCTAAAAACTGTTGGTAGGATTGACGCAAATGAAAAATAATTTTGAAGAAATTGATTTCTTTGACTCAGAAAGTATAGGTTTTGGATAAACTTGGTTGAGGTGAGTGTGTTTATTTTATTTACTCGCCGGTGTTAGGAACTGCAGAATGATTTATAAAAGATTAGCAGAGGTATACTCACCTTGTGCGGAATGAATGTAGAGCTTAGAAAATGAGAGCCAGGTACGATACATAATTCAATTTAACTCGTGACATATAATTTGGCAGGCAATACTATAACAACAAACACAATACCCTCTTCTTCGGTGAGGGTAATTATGTAATAACTACGACAGGATATACAATAATTAATATAAAATAACAGGTGAAACAGGCAATAATATGATACAATAAGGCAATACCACACAATAATGAGAACTGCAGTGCCTCTGGATACACATTTTAAGTATGGTTGTTAGGAGCTAATATTGTGAGCCTGGATATATATATATATATATATATATATATATATATATATATATATATATATATATATTTACATATACATACACATATGAAGATTATTTGTAATACTGACAACTACTAGGTGGTGCTCCGCCCACGATCCACATTAACATGGAGAGAATTTGGGTCTTTTCCCCACCCTGAACCGCCTACTCTGTAGGTTTGAAAATGTTTTCTTGCATCTGCATTTGCCAAGACGATTTCAACGGAATGTAATATGATGGGGTGGATCTGTTTTGGTGTGGTGTGGTGGTTACTACTGGTGTGGATCAATATATCGATGGGTAGATAGACAGACAAGCAGAAAATACAATAATATACAGATATATATATATATATATATATATATATATATATATATATATATATATATATATATATATATATACATATATATATATACATATATATATATATACATATATATATATATATATACATATATATACATACATATATATATACATATATATATATATACATATATATATATATATATATATATATATATATATATATATATATATATATATATATATATATATATATATATATATATGTATATATATATATATATATATATATATATATATATATATATATATATATATATATATATATATACATATATACATATATACATATATATATATATATATATATATATACATATATACAGAAACACATTGATAGCTCACAAAAGGAAACAATTTAAGAGATTACATAATAGATGAGGAAAGGTGGGGGCTTTTAGGCTGGCAGTGTGGGCTTGAGTACATCCTTGATGGACATCCTCACCTCTTTGGCGTCTCGCCTAGATTCAAATCCCTACCCAGCTATAAACTGTCATTCTGTTGTTTCAGAGGCAGGGTGATTTATCAATGTGAGTGCTGTCCCTCGGATGGATGCTAAACTGGGTGTCCCTTCTGCCGGCATTAGTTGGTGGAGTTTCAGACTCTTCGGTATCCTTTGCAATGAGTTTGCAAGCTATTGCCATCACCATGAACAAATTCATAATTCCTCCTCCAACTACTGCTGGGAAGGCAATGGCAAATTACCCAGTATAGCCCTTGCTCAGGAAGCTGCATCAGTTGTACTGATGTTCTGTGAAGATAATGGTACAACAGAAAGTGAAAGGTAGGGTCTTTTGACAAATTATAGAAGGGAAGGGCCTGTTTACTCTGCCTCAACACAGCAGGAGACTTCGTTACAAAGGTGATTTATATTTATTTACATCTTTATTTCCATTGTGATGCGTTTATTTTTGGTTATGCCGAACTCCCTTGATATTTTCTGGACACCCAGGAACCTAACCATTTTATTTCCATATGAAATTGGTTTTCACGATCACGACAATTTCCAGGAACATAACCCCCACAATAATTCAGGGTATACTGTGTTGTTATCAAGAAAATTCCTTCTCGTTGTAAAAAGTAAATTGACATTGGAGTTGAATATCTTTGCATCTTCAAAGTAGAAATTTCTCAAGAGATTTTCAAATTGATGGAGATATACTTTTTCCATAAATTGAAAGAGCATAAAGATAAAGATAAAAACAAGCAGTCAGTGACTGGTACTTACAAAATCGTCAACTTGACCTCTGAGGTTGTCTAATAAAAGCTGTCTCGAGAGAAGGTAGTGCCGCAAACCAGAAGTTTCTACGATGATTCTGTACCAAACCATCAAAAATCGAATGTTTTACCTCACTGTGACCTTGACCTTTGACCGATTTTGACCAAAATCTAATCAGCATTATCCATCACCCTCCTGAATCGCGTGGTGTAATTTGACATTGGTAGCTTCTTCTGTTCTCGAGTTATCTTGCCTACAAACAAACAAACACACACACAAACAAACACACAAACAGATGACGGAAATCATCAATATACTTACGAAATCTTTAGATTTCGTAAGTAATAAACAAAATTTTAATTACAACTGTTGCTCCAGGCTATATTGACGAATAATTATGTACAATGCATACAACAACTTTCGGATCAGTTGTATCAAATATAATTTTATTTTGATGAATAATATTTGTTTTCATTAATTAGGGGAGGAGATTGCAATCACTAAAGCGAAAGTCATCTTGACTTTTACTTCTGTTGACGCTTTTACACCAATCATAGCAGAAATGTTACAGAGAAATATCACAAAGAAACAATGGATTGCAAGTGAAAGTTGGATTGTTTCCACAGTCATTTCAGCCCAGGATAGGAACAATATGTTCCAAGGCACAATTGGTTTTGCTTTAAGCAGGGGATACATTCCAGGTTTCCATGACTTCCTCATTCAGCAAAGACCAAGTCATCAAAATGTAAAAAGAGAGGCAAGTAATAGAGTAAAATTTTCTGAACTTTATTCCAGAAATTATATAAAAAGTAAAAATTGTTTTATTTATCAGGATGGAAAGGATCCTTCAGCTATTTACATTAAATCAACAACATTTGTGAGAAGGAACTGATAGAGTGAACAATGAAATGATGAATAATGAAACTTTTCGGTTTTTGATTTGTTCAACACGAGTTTGTTATTAATCTATTCTTTACCCTCTTTATCAATCAAGCAGAGGAAGCATCAAAGTTTAAATGAAAAGCAAATAAACAAAAAGTTCACTCTTAACCAAACCGTTTCCAGAGTAATGAAACTTGATTCAAATGCTTCAGACATTCTTCATACGAAAACAATGCTTCTGTGTGGGAAAGAAAAGTCATCAGTGAACATATTCTTGTTGGAATTTTGGGAGCAGACGTTTGATTGCACATGGAGTCCAAACGATGAGACTTCACAATTGTGCACAGGAAGTGAAAATTTGGAAGCATCTGATACAGAGCTTACTGATGTATCTCATCTCCGAGTCAGTTACAACACATACATGGCTGTGTATGCGATCGCTAAGGCTTTACACAACCTTCAGTCCTGTGTGCACGTGAAAGGCATTTTATTCAATGTCACTTGTGGAGATATTCTGAGCTTTGAGCCCTGGCAGGTGAGAATGCGGTTCATCAAACTTTTGTTGTTTTGCTGTATAATAATGAAGGTACTATATTCCTTAATCGAGATCTGTTAAATTCGTAATTTTATTTTATGAATTAATGATTAGGGTGTTTTAAACGAAAATTACTAGAGCTGATGTCAAATTACTTTGTAATATTATTCCTGCCACGACCATTTCAAGCATACTACATCATGTACTATGACACTGAGTTAAAGAACACAACTTTACTGCAATCGTAACTCTCCTCTTTTTTTACTTTCAGGCTCCTGGTCCCATCACTGTCCATTCTGTTTCGAAATTATTTTGCTCTTATTTTGCCTATACCCTTAATTTTCTTAAATATCCCCATCAGACCCACTCCTTATTGCCTCCTTTCTTCTGCAAAAGTTCCTGTCTCTTTCATTTGCCATTTCTGCCACTTTTCATAGCTTATTCCAACTCGCCCCAAAATCAATCCAATCAATCTACACTGAACCAACTGTCTCACCTCTATGTCCTACCTCTGATGTGGCGACTAAAACTGTAAACAATATTATATATGAGGCATCAATAAATTCCTGTGTTGTTTTTCACACAACCTCATTTGATTTTTAATTTACAAATACAACACAAAATCCTCATAGCTTTACCTGCAGCTGCCTGGCACTTTCCTCTCTGTTTATGCTATATATATATATATATATATATATATATATATATATATATATATATATATATATATATATATATATATATATATATATATATATATATATATATATGTATATACATATATACATATACATACATATATACATATACATACATATATACATATACATACATATATAGATATATATATATATACATATATATATATATATATACATATATATATATAGATATACATACATATATATATATATATATATATATATATACATATATATATATATATATATATATATATATATATACATATATATATATATATATATATATATATACATATATATATATATATATATATATATATATATATATATATATATATATATATATATATACATATACATATATATATATATATATATATATATATATATATATATATATATATATATACATATATATATATATATATATATATATATATATATATATATATATATATATATATATATATATATATATATATATATATATATATATATATATATACATATACATATATATATATATATATATATATATATATATATATATATATATATATACATATATATATATATATATATATATATATATATATATATATATATATATATATATATATATATATATATATATACATATATACAGAAACACATTGATAGCTCACAATATATACATATATATATATATATATATATATATATATATATATATATATATATATATATATATATATATATATATATATATATATTACCTCCCCAGATTGTTCTCCTTTGTGACACTCAAAAAATTAACGCTTGAATGTAACCTTTATTTTCCCTCATTGGGCTTATGATCCCCCAAAACAGGGGCTTATGGACTTGGTCTAAATGATTGTGTGTGTGTGTGTGTGTGTGTGTGTGTGTGTGTGTGTGTGTGTGTGTGTGTGTGTGTGTGTGTGTGTGTGTGTGTGTGTGTGTGTACACATGTTTGTGTGTGTCCGCAACCATATCTTGATCATGTATGGACCAATTATATTTGTACTTGGCAGAAAGATAACATATGACGGTATACATAAGAGCCTCATTTTGTTAACCTCTGCCATCTTCGAAGATGGATGGAGGTTACTGTTTTCACCCCTTTCTGTTTGTTTGTTTGTTTGTTTGTGAACAGTCTTATGGAAAAACTCCTCGACGGATTTCGACGAAACTTGGTGGGGGGGTTAGGTATGGTCCAAGGATCATGCCATAAAATTTTGGAAATTTATCCCCCCCCAAAAAAAAATAAAAATTGTTGGAGAAAAAAAATTTTTTTTTGCATTTCTACATGTTTTAAGTGATTTCCAACCCCCCAAAAAATTGTTACCCCCCCAAAAAAAGAAATTCTGAGAGAATTTTTTTTTTGCATTTCTACATGTTTCAAGTGATTTCCAACCCCCCAAAAAAATTGTAAGATAAAATTTTGTTTTTTTGCATTTCTACATATTTTAAGTGATTTCTAACCCCCCCCCAAAAAAAAATTGTTTGAGAAAAAAAAATTTTTGCAACTTTTTTTTAAACAAAATTTCTATTTTTTTGTTTGCATTTTTACATGTTTTAAGTGATTTCCAACCCCCCCCAAAAAAAAAATGGAGAAAAAGAACTATAACTGTCATCACTGTTGACATCATATTTTATGAATAAGATACAAGGTTCACTTGAGTGACCCAGCAGTATTGGCAGCGGAGGTTTTGCACTCTTCCGAGTGCTCCCCCTCTAGTTTCCCTATGTGATCAAAGATGGCTGACTGGTGGCCATTAGAGTTGTAAAAAAAAACCAATGTTGAAAACGTCCTCAAACATTCCTCGGACATGCATTTACAGATGTTCAAACTTGGCACACAGATAAAGAATGATGTGTTACGTCATTTTTTTTCTAAATATCAGATCCAAGATGGCCGACTGCTTGCCATTTTATTGCTTAAATGTGTCCCCAATCAATTATCAGACATTCATGGTCCTATTTTGTTCAAAGTTGGCACAAGCACAGTATGATCTTATCAAACACGGCCGACTGGTTGACTGCTGGCCAGTTTAGTTGAAAAAAAAAACACAAAAAAACAGTATCGAACATGACCTCATCCATTTCTTGGACACACATTTACTGTTGTTGTTCAAACTTGGAACACATGTAAAGAATGCTAGCTTACATCGGAATTTCATTTATTTTTGAGATCGGATGAAAGTTGGCCGACTAGTAGCCATTTAAGTTCTAAAAATACCCAATATTGAACACGTCCTCAAGCATTTCTTGGATATGTATATATCGCTATTGTGCAAACTTCATGCACAGGTAACAAAAAATGGCTTTTATTGGCTTGCCATTTTTTCATGATCAGATCGAAGATGTCTGACCTGCGGCCATTTCAGTTGTAAAAACCCAATGTTGAACACATCTTCAATCACTTCTCGGCCATTACATTTACCGATGTTGTTCAAACTTGACAATCAGATGAAGAATGATAGCTTACATATGAACGTCATTACCTTTCAAGAACAGATCCAATATGGCTGACTGGGGG
This sequence comes from Eptatretus burgeri, assembly GCF_056783735.1. Taxonomy (NCBI): domain Eukaryota; kingdom Metazoa; phylum Chordata; class Myxini; order Myxiniformes; family Myxinidae; genus Eptatretus; species Eptatretus burgeri. The sequence continues at coordinate 154,121,014 of NC_140961.1, forward strand.
CCACTTTGTTACTTAAATAATGTCCCTAACCATTTCTTAGACATGCATGGCCCATTTTGTTCAAACTTTGTACAAGCACAGTATTTGATGGAAAAAAAAAACATGCCACTCACTTCATTTTGGGATCTGATCAAAGATGGCCGACTCATAGACTGGTGGCTATTTTAGTTGCAAAAAAAGAACATGGGATCGAACATGTCCTCAACTATTTCTCAGACATACATGTACTGATCTTATGTAAACTTGGCAGACAGATAAAAAATGTTGGCTTGCATATGTGCATCTTTTTTTTTCAAGATCAGATCCAATATAACCGACTGGTGGCCATTTTAATTGTAAATAACACCTGATTTTGAACACCTCCTCAACCATTTCTCGGACATGCATTTACCGATATTGTTCAAACAGGGCAATCAGATAAGGAATAATGGCTTGCATATGCACGTCATTATTTTTCGGGATCAGTTCCAATATGGCCTACTGACGGCCATTTAGGTTGTGAAATATCCATTGTTGAGCATGTTCTCAACAACTTCTCAGATTTAACGATTTACCGATATATGCATTTACCGATATTGTTCAAACAAAGCAAATAGATAAAAAATAATGGCTTGCATATGCACGTCATTATTTTTTCGGAAACAGATCCAAGATGGCTGACTCATGGCCATTTTATGACTTAAATGTGTCCCCTACCATTTTGCAGACATGCTTGGTCCAATTTTGTTCAAAGCTAGCACACAGATAATGAATGATGGCTTATAATAGATTGTCAGGTCATGCCAGATAAGATCTGTGACTTGCCACAGGTACAATGTAAAGCTGTACCAACCAGTTTCATTGTCGGGTTGTCGGCAAATAAACCGTCAACCCAACCTCGTTTCCTGGTGAGGAGGGTGTATGATATTGTTGTGGTTGACGAAATTCACAAACCACCATTCAGGTCCCTTAGGTGAGATATCTCGGTAAGTATATGTGTAGTTAAGCCCAAACCCGTTGTCTAGAGGGAATAAATGTCATTCATGCGGGCTGCGACTCTTCAGGATAGCCGTTTTTCTTTTACTATCTTTATTTTGGACCAGCCGCCATTATTACCACCACCAACCACGTCACAACAGCCATCACACAACAACCACCAACCACAACGCCGCTTCACAACAACCACCAACCACAACGCCGCTTCACAACAACCACCAACCACAACGCCGCTTAACAACAACCAACCACAACGCCGCTTCACAACAACCACCAACCACAATGCCGCTTCACAACAACAACCACCAACCACAACGCCGCTTCACCACAACCGACACGACCTTTACCGTCACAACTCACCACCATCGCATCCACACCATCTCGCGCCACTCGTGGGCGCCGATGCTGGACTCGTGTAGGGCGCGCACCGAGCAGCGTGTTCAAAAACATCACGGACTTTCCGCAGAAAACGGATCAAAAACGACTCACGCCCACTTTTGTTCCGTCCAATCGGTGAGCGAGGGGCGATTTGGCCCCGCCTCCAGGGCGTTGGAGGGCGGTCGCTATATGCAAATTCATGGATCAAAAAGCATTCACGCCCACTTTTCCTCGGGCCAATTGGGAGCCAGGTGAAGGGTCGGAGGCAAAGGTTCAAGGGTGAAAGAGCGAAGCCACGGGGCTTATATAAACGGCTGCGTTCGTCAGTCAAGTCAGTTGAGTTGAGTTGAGTTCAAGTGTGCGGAGTTCAAGAGAGTCGTCGGTGGAGCTGGAAAGAAGTGGTACTAGTCAGAGTGAAGAGGACGGAGCTGAGGAGAGGTGACGGCGGCGAAGGCGGACGAAGGGGTGCTCGCGTCGGTGCCGGGAGCTGCACAGGGAGAGGCCAGCAACGCGACCAAGGTGGAGGAGGAGACGCTCGCCGCGGGACCCGAGGCAGGGTGATATCCTCCTTCCCCCGAGCATCAGCAACCCCCTCCTGTTTCCCCCCGCGCTGAGATAGTGCGACAAAGGGGGCCCCCTTCCCACCCCCTACCAGACACTGTCCGCGAGGCCCGCGGAGTTGAGGCACCACCGCCACTTCGCGTCTCATCATCAGACGGGTAGGCCCGACACGGTCTCGGCCCCAGGCCCGCCTACCCCCCTCATCCTGGAGGGTGGTTCTCTTTTCTTTTGCTTTGGGAATATGTGTTGTCGGCGCCGTCTGTGAAGTAAAATTGTATAAGTGTTGCCGTGTGCCCGGTAGTCGGATAGATCTGCATTGTTGCATTTGCTTTTTGTGTGATATTGCATTGTCTTCTTCTTTTACATGTGCTTTTGGTGGAATTGTATATGTGTGCTTTCCGTTCATCGCGAAATAAATGGGCTTATTGTTGAACTGTTTTCCCGCTTCGCTTCGTCTTTTCTTTCATTGAATCTCCATCTTGCTTCACGTAAAGGGTTGGTCGTGGGCTAAAACGCCCGATAATTAATCGAACCGTCGAGGCCGACGAATAACACCGCTCGGTTATCCCGACAGTACGGAACGGGTCGCTTAAAGTGGCCCGTGTCCGAAGTCGACCTGCGGCGAGGTGCGATCGCCCGGTCTCCCCTCCGTGTGGGTACTTAGGTCGGTCGAATTTGGCGAGCAACCCTATCCCACGCGGGGGCCGATTGGCACGATCGTGTTGAGACCGAAAGGTCCACCCGTGACTGGTTCCCGGCGTTAGTCTGAGAGGGTCACGACTGGTTGTCCGTCCGGTGGGCGACGTGCCGCGATTCGAGTTACATGGCCGTCAGCACGCCGGCGGGCGCGAATCCGCAACACTGGTGTCAGGTCGTGCGATATAAACTCATCGCCCTCCTCACGGCACTGGTATCGGAGAACGGGAAAACGGGCTCTCCTGTCTCCAATTAAATTCACGGGAATCGGTCCAGGGGTGAGAGGAGCGACCCCCGATTCCCTCCAAATTACGAGCGAGCTAAATTAACCCTTTAAGAGAAGCAAGATGGCGTCTCAAGGCGAGCGGGTGCCGGGTGGATTAGGTATGTGTAATAGTAATGTAGAATCCATGGCTCAGGACGAGATCACCGTGCAAGAGAAACCCATACCAGAAGGTTGGGAAAGGCATCGATGCCGTTCATCTGGTCGGTTTTTTTATTATAACTCCACCACTAAATGTAGTCAGTGGGAGTGGCCAGGGCAGGTGACAATGCGGCAGATTATGGAACTCGCGCAGAGCATAAATGACAAACTGGATAAGGAAAGACAGGAGAGAGAATTGGGGAGCGAAACGCGGACCACGGGCGAGAAAATGGCGCTGCCACGTGCTGGGACGAACGAGCTGGGGGGGAGTGCAACGGCTGTCAGGCCCGCGGTCGGGGCGGGCAAGAAAATAATTCGGGAGACGTGTAAGACGAGACACGAGGTAAAGAAGGTATTAGAAAAATTAAAAGAAAGCCAGGAGGAGACAGAGGAGGGATTGAAGGTCGAAACTGTGGAGTGTGAGAAAAGACTTCAAGACATGACGAAGAGAGTTGATAAGCTGGGACTGGAGGGAAAAACGGAGACAGAGGAACTGGGAAGACGGGTAGAAAACCACAAGCGCAAGCCGGAAGAACAGTTAGAAGCCAAAGCAAAGTCTGAGTGTGCGGAGATGAGAAAGGAATTGGAAAAGAAAGTTTCTGAGTTGCAGAAACACCAAAACAAAGAGAGGGAACTACAAAACGAACTGAGAGTGTTAAAAGAGGAAAGGAAGAGAACGGAAAATGAAACTTTAAGAAACCACACTGTACAGATCGAACAGCTGGAAGCGAAGGCCAGACTAAAGAATGAGGAACAAGAAAGAGTAATGAAGGAAGAACGAATGAGACAGGAGAAAGAAATCAGTCAGTTGAAAGAAATGACGAGATTGCAGAAGGAGGAACAAGAAAGACAGTGGAATAGAAAACTGAAAGAGTATGAATTTGAAACTGAACGACAAAAGGAAAAAATAGGTTTGAATACGAGGAGAAAGTAAAGGAGCAAGGAATGAAGCAGGAAGGAGAAATCAGGAGATTGAAGGACACAACGAGATTGGAGAGGAAAGAACGAGAGGAACAATGGAATAGAAAACAAAAAGAACATGAATCTGAGGTTGACCAATTGAAAGAAAAGCTGAGGCTGGAGTACGAGGAGATAGACAAAGAACAGCGAATGAAACACAAAATGGAGATGAACCAAATCAAGAAAACCATGAAACTGGAGAAGGAAGGACAGGAGAGGGAACGAGGAAGAGTAATGAGACAGCAGCAAATGAAACACAAAAAGGAGATTAACCAAATGAAGAAAACCATGAAACTGGAGAAGGAAGGACAGGAGAGGAAACAAGGAAGAGTAATGAGACAACAGCAAATGAAACACAAAAAGGAGATTAACCAAATGAAGAAAACCATGAAACTGGAGAAGGAAAGACAGGAGAGGAAACTAGGAAGAGTAATGAGACAGCAGCGAATGAAACACAAAATGGAGATGAACCAAATCAAGAAAACCATGAAACTGGAGAAGGAAGGACAGGAGAGGGAATGAGGAAGAGTAATGAGACAGCAGCAAATGAAACACAAAAAGGAGATTAACCAAATGAAGCAAACAACGAAACTGGAGAAGGAAGGACAGGAGAGGAAACAAGGAAGAGTAATGAGACAACAGCAAATGAAATACAAAAAGGAGATTAACCAAATGAAGAAAACCATGAAACTGGATAAGGAAAGACAGGAGAGGAAACTAGGAAGAGTAATGAGACAGCAGCGAATGAAACACAAAATGGAGATGAACCAAATCAAGAAAACCATGAAACTGGAGAAGGAAGGACAGGAGAGGGAACAAGGAAGAGTAATGAGACAGCAGAAAATGAAACACAAAAAGGAGATTAACCAAATTAAGCAAACAACGAAACGAGAGAAGGAAGGACAGGAGAGGAAACAAGGAAGAGTAATGAGACAACAGCAAATGAAACACAAAAAGGAGATTAACCAAATGAAGAAAACCATGAAACTGGATAAGGAAAGACAGGAGAGGAAACAAGGAAGAGTAATGAAACAGCCGTGAATGAAACACAAAATGGAGATGAACCAAATCAAGAAAACCATGAAACTGGAGAAGGAAGGACAGGAGAGGGAACGAGGAAGAGTAATGAGACAGCAGCAAATGAAACACAAAAAGGAGATTAACCAAATTAAGCAAACAACGAAACTGGAGAAGGAAGGACAGGAGAGGAAACAAGGAAGAGTAATGAGACAGCAGCAAATGAAACACAAAAAGGAGATTAACCAAAGGAAGCAAACCATGAAACTGGAGAAGGAAGGACAGGAGAGGAAACGAGGAAGAGTAGTGAGAGAACAGCGAATGAAACACAGGAAGGAAATGAGCCAATTGAAAGAAACGATGAGATTGGAAAACAAAGAGCAGGAGGAACAGTGGGAGAGAAAACAACAACTATATGAGTGTGAAATTGAACAACTAAAACGGAGAGCGAGATTGGAGTCAACGGAGATTGAGGAGCTACGGAGGGAGAACGAACAGCTAATGGGGCTCAGAGAGAAAGAACGACTCAGATGGGAAAGAAAAAGGAACCAGGAAGAGACAGAAAAAGGAACCAGGAGAGAAAATGTATAGAGACACGGGAGACAGAAAAAATAGAGGAGAGACTGCACGATGAAGACGGGGTAAGTGACGCACACACACACACGGAGGTAGTGGAGGATAATGGGGGTGAGCTCGCGGACTGGGTGGAGACCCGGTGCGAGCAGCGGGATGGCCTCCTCCAGGAACGAGGGGAGGGAGTATTCCCCCTTGAGGCGAGTCACGACCAGGTGGGTTCGGTCGTGCTTTGCGAGGTTGAGGGGAGGAGTGCTGCGAACGGGTGCACGGAGAGCTTGGGGGGTATAGAGGCCCCGGAGACCCTTGTGGGGACACGAATCCCCAGTGTGGTTGTCCCTGTGTGTGTGGTGCAAGGTGTGAGTGCGTCCCCGTGTGTGGAAGCGACCCCGTGTGTGAGTGGTGTGGTGGCGATTGTGCCGGAGTACGTGCTTCCCAGCACGCTGTGTGTATGAGGCACCGTGTGTGGAAGAGGCCGTGTGTGTGGATGAAACGGCCAGTGTGGATGAGGCACCGCGGTTGAGTGCCCCCGCGTGTGTGAGTGAGGGACGGTGTGTGGATGAAACACCGTGGTTGAGTGCCCCCGCGTGTGTGAGTGAGGCACGGTGTATGAGTGAGGCACGGTGTGTGGATGAGGAACGGCGGTTGAGTGAGTGTGAGTGGAGTGGTTTGTATGAATGGAGCACCACGTGTGAGTGGTATAGTTTATGCAAGGGAGACCGTGTGTGTGAGAGAGCGGTATGTGAGGGAGATGTCGGTTGGCATGCGGGAGCACGCAGCCGCGTCTCCCAGTGTGAATGTAATGGAATGGAGTGTGAGCGTCGTAACACGCAGGTGTGCGTGTGTCGAATGGCGACGACGACGGCGACTGAGGAAAGAAAGCCGAGTAGCGGCTGTAGTTGTTTCAGGGACCGTGCCGGGTTCTCCCAGCAGTGAGCACGAGGTCCGTGCTGTGCAACGCACGAGGCCCCCACGTGCTCGCTTGCGAGAGTGAAGCCCGGTCCGGAAACGCACGCGGTGGATTTGCTGATCCCGCGGACGGACAAAGTTTAGGCAGGATAACGGATTTGGACCGGATGGGTTCTCCACGCGATCGTGTGTGTTAAGCTCCAACGGGCAAAGCACATGTGTTCGCGTGGGGAACCCCTCGAGACGTGGGGCTTGTGTTTTTTTTATGCGCACGGTGACGTCATGGCTGCACGTGGGGTTGGAATCCGGCAGGAGGGGTATCCCTGCCGGATGGTACCGTCCAAGGAGGGACGAGGAACACGTGCAGCTGCATGACGTCACGGGCAGGTGCAAAGTGTGCGAAGTTGCCGCGCTGGTGCTGCGCATGAAAAAAAAAAAACAAGCCTCACTTTCGGGTGCACAGGATTCCTGGGCAAGGAGTGGAAGACCCCCTTGACCTGGGCACAGGATGGAAACTAGTTAGGGGGAAGGGTTAGCTTAGTTAGACCGACTTCATGGGGCAGGGGTAAGTCCTCATGGAGTCCGTGGAATGGATTAGGTAGAGGGATTTAGTGAACTTTAGGTTGGGAAATTGATTAATGGGAGATTTGGAGACAGTGACAGCCTTTGGATGTGTAGGGTTGACGTAGTTTAGCTACGTAGTGTTAAAAGGAATGTGCTGTAGTTTAAGGGACGACGTGGGAGCACGAGTTAGTTAGGGGAGGTAGTTAGAAGGATGGCAGAGTTCAGCGGTGAGTGTGTTGAAGAGTTGTTGGTGAGTGAAGTGGAAGCATGTGCTTGGTGAGTGAGTGAGGCCAGCGGGTCTGTGTGTATGGAGCGAATGGGGAATGCATGGTGCGATGAGTGATTGGGGGGAGGAGTGACTCCCGCCCAAGGGACCCCGGGGTCAGTATAAAGTGAGTTAGGGGGTTAGTCAAATTTACAAAATGGAGGTCGTTTTGTTGTTGGTGGGAGTGTAGGCTCGAAACCCGTTTGGAGGGGTGCAGGAGCCCTGTTGAGGGGCTGGGAGCGTGGCTGCGAAAGGTGAGTATCGCTGAGTGGGTACCCCGGGCACCAGGCTAGTCGGCCGTAGTAGGCCAAGGGCCCATGGGGGGCCGGGATAGCGTAGTGGGCACGGGTGCGCCTGCTTGGTGCGGGGGCCCGGGGCGCCATTAGCCGCGTGGGCAGTGTTGTGGGCACGGGTGACCCTCGGAAAGGGGCCTGGGAAGCCAGCCTGCCACGTGTGCGTTTCAGGGGAGGTGCCATGGGGGGCACTCCCCGGTGTTAGGGAGCTGGTAGGCTCGGAGGCAGTGTAGTGCCCGGGGGTGCCATAGCGGGAGATTCGGCAGAGGGTCGTGCCTGCCAAAGGGGGGCACGTGTCCCAGCCATGAGACCGTGAGAGGGCACGGAGAGAAAATTGAGGGGCGAGGCCCGAAATTGTGAGGACACCAACACAGGCGACGGGAATCTGGGTTGTTAGAACCAATAGTTTAAGCGAGAGGCGCTTGTTGAAAGCCCCGGGGTAGTTTAACAGTTAAATGGATAGGGTAGAATAGGAAGTGTACCCCTCCGCACCATCCATCCTCTCGCTCTCGTTGTGGGCCGCTGGACCCACTTTGGTTATAGATCGCTGAAGTCTGGGGAGGCCATTCTGAGGCTTGGATTGGGCCTCGACACAGGACGCTAGTTCTCCCTTATTCCCCTCCGGGAAGGGAACGTAGGGGTTGGGAGTAGGCTAGGTGACAGGATAGGTTAGCCGAACAAGGACGATAAAGGGGGTTAGGGGACGATTTATAGTGGGGAAGTAAAATAAAAAAATAAGTTGGGGCTAAATTGGGGTTTGACAAATTAAGGGAGTGGGTATGTACAGTGACAGGCAAAGGCGATAGGTGGGAGGGAGACAGGTAGGTAGGTCCGAGCCCGCCTTCCGAGTGGCCAGCACCACCGCACTCCCTCCACCAACCTCCACTGAACGGCAAAGGCTGGCCAGCTTCATCTGCAGCTGCTGTGCTGCAAGGCCTGTGCCGGCCGGATCGTCTGCAGCTGTTTTCTGCAAGGCCTGTGCCGGCTGTGTTTGCCTGCAGCGGCCTTCTTCTGCGGGCTGTGTTTGCCTGCTGCCTTTGCCATGCCATGCCCACTGCCCACGTTCACCAGCCCCGTTCAATTTTTGCTTTGCCCCCCCCCCCTGTTCATTTCCATGTGCGCCAGGATCCGCAAGGCAACAGTTTGCAAGCTGCAAGAACTGCCCTGTTGGCAGCTACAACACGGGCCTGCAGTGGCGGCCCGTGCACCGTGTTTGCGTCCATCCATTCATCCATCCATTCGTTGTGTTCATTGCGTGTGCCACTTGAGCTGGCATGGAGACTACGTTTGTGCAGCCCATGCACCGTTGTGGTTCACTGCGTTCAGTTCAAAAGGGAAGGCCTTGGACTGCGTGTGAGCAGCCGGCCACGTTCCCTGTCACCTGCATTGTTTGAGCCAGAGACTGCATGTGAGCAGCCTGGCTCCCTGCTAACTGCTTTCTTTTTGCAGAGTTCAGTGATCCTGGGCCATGGTTTAGTGTAAAATTTGTAAGTTAAGGTTAAGATGTACTGTACATATGAGTGCGCCCCCGGCATGTTTGTCTTAGCGCCGGCAATTTTATTTAAGTCGTCCGTGTGAGTGAGTTTGTTTAGGTAGTTACTCAGCCCTCAGGTTATTTATTTTGGGGACACGAATACCATGAATGTCGCACTCAGGGATCCATAGGTAAAATGTACTAGGGGAAAACTACACATGATGGCACACGAAAATTTGATGACTCGGGACGAGTCTGTAAAAAGGGGAGGGGGTAGTGTTGTGGTTGACGAAATTCACAAACCACCATTCAGGTCCCTTAGGTGAGATATCTCGGTAAGTATATGTGTAGTTAGGCCCAAACCCGTTGTCTAGAGGGAATAAATGTCATTCATGCGGGCTGCGACTCTTCAGGATAGCCGTTTTTCTTTTACTATCTTTATTTTGGACCAGCCGCCATTATTACCACCACCAACCACGTCTCAACAGCCATCACACAACAACCACCAACCACAACACCGCTTCACAACAACAACCACCAACCACAACGCCGCTTCACAACAACCACCAACCACAACGCCGCTTAACAACAACCAACCACAACGCCGCTTAACAACCACCAACCACAACGCCGCTTCACAACAACCACCAACCACAACGCCGCTTCACTACAACCGCCACGACCTTTACCGTCACAACTCACCACCATCGCATCCACACCATCTCGCGCCACTCGTGGGCGCCGATGCTGGACTCGTGTAGGGCGCGCACCGAGCAGCGTGTTCAAAAACATCACGGACTTTCCGCAGAAAACGGATCAAAAACGACTCACGTCCACTTTTGTTCCGTCCAATCGGTGAGCGAGGGGCGATTTGGCCCCGCCTCCAGGGCGTTGGAGGGCGGTCGCTATATGCAAATTCATGGATCAAAAAGCATTCACGCCCACTTTTCCTCGGGCCAATGGGGAGCCAGGTGAAGGGTCGGAGGCAAAGGGTCAAGGGTGAAAGAGCGAAGCCACGGGGCTTATATAAACGGCTGCGTTCGTCAGTCAAGTCAGTTGAGTTGAGTTGAGTTCAAGTGTGCGGAGTTCAAGAGAGTCGTCGGTGGAGCTGGAAAGAAGTGGTACTAGTCAGAGTGAAGAGGACGGAGCTGTGGAGAGGTGACGGCGGCGAAGGCGGACGAGGGGGTGCTTGCGTCGGTGCCGGGAGCTGCACAGGGAGAGGCCAGCAACGCGACCGAGGTGGAGGAGGAGACGCTCGCCGCGGAACCCGAGGCAGGGTGATATCCTCCTTCCCCCGAGCATCAGCAACCCCCTCCTGTTTCCCCCCGCGCTGAGATAGTGCGACAAAGGGGGCCCCCTTCCCACCCCCTACCAGAAACTGTCCGCGAGGCCCGCGGAGTTGAGGCACCACCGCCACTTCGCTTCTCATCATCAGACGGGTAGGCCCGACACGGTCTCGGCCCCAGGCCCGCCTACCCCCCTCATCCTGGAGGGTGGTTCTCTTTTCTTTTGCTTTGTGAATATGTGTTGTCGGCGCCGTCTGTGAAGTAAAATTCTATAAGTGTTGCCGTGTGCCCGGTAGTCGGATAGATCTGCATTGTTGCATTTGCTTTTTGTGTGATATTGCATTGTCTTCTTCTTTTACATGTGCTTTTGGTGGAATTGTATATGTGTGCTTTCCGTTCATCGCGAAATAAATGTGCTTATTGTTGAACTGTTTTCCCGCTTCGCTTCGTCTTTTCTTTCATTGAATCTCCATCTTGCTTCACGTAAAGGGTTGGTCGTGGGCTAAAACGCCCGATAATTAATCGAACCGTCGAGGCCGACGAATAACACCGCTCGGTTATCCCGATAGTACGGAACGGGTCGCTTAAAGTGGCCCGTGTCCGAAGTCGACCTGCGGCGAGGTGCGATCGCCCGGTCTACCCTCCGTGTGGGTACTTAGGTAGGTCGAATTTGGCGAGCAACCCTATCCCACGCGGGGGCCGATTGGCACGATCGTGGTGAGACCGAAAGGTCCACCCGTGACTGGTTCCCGGCGTTAGTCCGAGAGGGTCACGACTGGATTGTCCGTCCGGTGGGCGAAGTGCCGCGATTCGAGTTACGTGGCCGTCAGCACGCCGGCGGGCGCGAATCCGCAACAATATGGTCACCCAGCAGGATTAAAAAGAAAACCTGTGAAAAGGAGGAGGAGCTCCTTATGAGCCAAGTGCCTTCCATATTATGTAGTGCCCAATTGTGTCTGCAGATGTCCCCATGCAGTTTGGTTACTTTATTTTGGGAGGTTTGTGGCCGGATTTGCACTCTGGCCAATGTAAAACCCTTCACTCCGCAAAACACAAAAATGCAAAAAAAAAACCCCTGAAAACCCACTCTGTGGGAGTACCTCCTGTGCAGCTGCCCTTCACAGGGTAGCTCACCAGATGACGGCATTGGGGTAAAGCCTTTGAGACCCCCACTCTTTGATGATAGGAGGAAAATCACGGGGTAACATTCTCAAGTCAGATTGTGGTCGTGTGTGTCAGGGTGGTGCTGAGGTGTCATTCACTAGATGGCGGTCTCTTTGGTTTAACCTGAGGCGGTCCCTTCAGCTGGTTGCCTGGCATGTCTTATCATCAAGAGAGGATGATCAACTGTCTCTCTTATCATCTGATCTCAAGCATTTGGACATCGGTATTCCAGCACTCTCTGAGGTTTGGAGACCAGATTGTGGCAAGATCATGGCGGGTGATCACAACTATTGGTCTGGTCACTCTGATAGTGACCATGCCCAATTAGTTACTGTAGCTGTGTCCAATAATTTGCCTCCAATGATAATTGAGGTAACACCGGTCAACGAGCATATTATGAGACTAAGGATTCGTAACTTCTTTGTGTCATTTTACTGGTGTCTGTATATGCTCCAACTGAGGCATGTGATCTCACCATGAAGGACGCATTCTATGCCATGAGGCTAACTGTGACCAGGCTTTTGCCACAAATCCAAACAGGGTAACTGCAAGCAGGTGAATATGATCAAGTAATAAAATGGATTTGTGTTACATTAGGTAATAAATGACATATCATGACATGTATTGACATGTTAATCAAGGAAATTAAGTTTGACTGGAGCTTATACAGCATCTACAAGTCATAGGGTACAATTCCTTTTACAGATGGATGTCAACTCAAATAGCAAGCACATTAATTACGAAGAAGAGGAATGTAAGAAAGATGCAGGTGACAACATTTGATTACAAGTTCTAATAAAACGAGTTATCTCAAGATGAATCAATTAAAATTCAGTGATTAAAAATGCAGTGATTAACTGAGACTACAGATGTGAGATTACAGTTCTTATTAATGCCCACATTCAAGCAGACTGTTTAAATAATTACTAAATAATTAAATCCACTTCGACACTCCCCCCTGTTTTGCCCTTTAGCAAAACCCACACAAAATCAATTTAATCAAGTGCAAATGCGAAGCCCCCCCATGAGTGCATCTGCTTCTTGGGCAGCCATTTCCAAGCACAAATCGTGGAGCCCAACATGTCATGTCGCCATCCCTCTTCAGCTGAACAGCGAGCTTCAGATGGTTGCATGGCTGTGCCTGCTTTCAGAGGAAGAGGAGGAGATTGGGACCATACTCTGTGCAGAGCATTGGTGCTGCCTAAGCAGTCTCCTTGGCTATTGGGCACAATCCTGGACGGGTCGTCACTCCGACACAGTACACCAGGATGTTGGCAGTCATTTTGCCGACCTCGGAAGGATGACAGGCCAATTTAACCCCACCTGGTATTAATTCAATAGCTGAGCGGGATTTGAACTCAGGATCCTAGGATCCAAAGCACGCCACCCTCAGCATTAAGCCAACACCAGGCATACCAACTCCAGGCCAACTGATTTAGGCCAGAGTAGAATTAGGCCCTGTTAGGCCATTGCAGTGGAAATCCACCCATCGGGTGATCAAGCCATTTTAAACACACCTGGGTACAAGGTTCGGGAAAAAGGCTGATAAGTGCATTAACGACAACATTTGCCCATCTCACAGGGTAGAACTCATGACATTGACCTATGGAATTCCAATCTCAATTTCGTACAAGTCGTAAAACTCCTTCTCTGGATCAGGATCATTAAAGGGAGACTTTTGTTGAGAAACCATTGAATTTGTATCGTTCCTCCTGAAGCATGAGGTAATCAGTGCTGGCAGTGCTTTAGTGGTGCATTTAAAGAGTACAATGATAATGACAATCAGAATTAATCCCATGAAAATGTATTGCAACAATATTGTTTCCCATCCTCCAGAAATTCCTTCAAGCCATCAAAATATTACATCCTCGGTATAATAATCGTGGAACTTAGCTCCTTCATATTTAAGCTTTTCTGCTAAACTTGCAATGTGCTCTGAGATATCGGGTATGTACATGCAACATTCACAACCAATGATTGCTCAACTCCCACCCTGCACTGCGAGTACCAAATCCAAAGCAATTCGGTTTTGCATTGTGGCAGCACATAAAGCGACTACCTGAGAGTTAACATCTACGATACTATCTGCAGTTTCATTCGCAAGAAATTTGAAAAAGACAACCATTTCGACAAGTCTTCCAGCTGCCTTGCCAATCCCGTAATGGGGAAAAAGGGTCATAAAGAAGACTTCAGTTGCCGTGAAACTCCATTTACTTCATTTCAAATGTTCAAAAGGGGAATGGGTGAGCAGGTGCACATGCCGTATTATGGAAGCTGGATAACATGACCCTGTCCAATTAACTGGGACCCTTGGATCAACTCGATTTCCACAAACAAAATAGGTATTAGTCAATACTGCTTGTGGTCCTATTGTGTGTTTTTCATTAACGTATTTCTTACATTCAGATTTCCCAAACATTCTTTCCTCCAAGGACTTCTGCACTAGACATAGGTCTGATTTTTCTTTTGTTTGTCTTATCACAAAATATGGAGGCATTTCACTTAAATTGAAGCTATGCCAGTACTAATTTTCTGAAATTTCGTCATTGTGGGCATTTTTTAGCACCATCAGTGAATAACTGGTCTAACCATCCCACTTCCGATTTCTTATCATGGTTGGTGATATCCCATTTTTCCTAATACATCCATCTTACCCAATATCCACACCACTCGTTCAATTTACATGATATTGTAAACAATGGTATTCCACTAACCGCTGAATGGGGTATGTCAATGCAGACCCACCAAGTAGTTTTATTTAAAACCTTAGCAAGGTTTCGAGAAAGAGCCAGGAAAGTATTAAATCTGTATCGTACATCAGGATGTGAGTGTGCGCTTATACTCTTTTGTAAATCTGTTCTATTTGTACCCTTATGCAGTTCTACTTCAGTAGTTAAGCCTATTTTGTGTCTATATGTGATGTGACTAGCTCGGTTAGGTGTGCGATAATTGCTTGGCTGATGAATATCTAAATGAACACTGTTATGAGAAGTACTCACCAGTCCTTTCGGCTATGGGGGTATCCCCATCTTTAACATACAACTCAAAACATGGTGCACATAAGCATATAACAAGGAAAACTATCATAGCAGTCCCAAGATGGTGGTTATTCAGGAGTTCTACTTGGGATCTTTTGTGCTGTGGACTCATTTTCAGTGGGAGGCGTGAATCCACGTTGCTCAGCCTTGGATTTTACAGCAGTGTGGGTCATCAGCAGAATTAGGAAGGGCCCAGACCACCTTAGCTGTAGAGCGTTCTTTCTTTTATGAGTCTTTATATGGACAAAGTCCGCAGGTTTGAAGCCATGGCAGTCACGGTGGCTGGCTCAGGTAAAGTTTCTTTCACCTGTGCATAGAATCCTCTCACAGCATGACTCAAGGCAATACAAAAAGTCAGCAATGTCTCGTCCATCTGATTGACATCCATCTCTCTGACAGATAATGGAGCTGAGTGTGGCAACCTCATTGGTCTTCCCATTATAATCTTGTGCAGGGATGAGCCCGTTTTTCGATTATAGGTTGACATTATTGTCATTAGAGCTATTGGCAATGCATCAAGCCATTTTAGCCCAGTCTGTTAAGAGTTTTTTGCAAGTTTGTTCTTTAGAAACCCATTCTGTCTGTCCACATCCCCTGCTGACTGTGGGTGAAAAGGGAAATGGAGATGCTGCTTAATTTGCAAGACCCTAAACAACTCCTTCACCACTTTGGCTGTAAAATCCGTTTCCTCTTCACCAGAAAGTTTACAGGGTATCCCCAATTCGAGAGACAAAAAATTTCATTAAAAGTTTGAGAATAGTAGTAGAATCTGCTTTCCTACAGGGGTACACTTCTACCCAATTAGAAAATAGATCTACGAAGATACAAATGTACTTGTACCCACAAAATTTTGGCATTTACACAAAATCAATTTGGATATGTACGAAAGGACCTAAGGCGGGAGGGTGGGTCCCGAGGGCCATCTGAGCCCCTTTCCCGGGATTATGTTCTTGGCAAACCTGGCATGTCCTCGACTATTGTTCTGCAATTGGAAGAAAGCCTGGGGCATATCATTACTTCTCTATAGAGGAACACATTCCCCCTTTGCTAGTGTGGCCAGCACCATGTGCTAGGTGAGCAAGCCATGAAAACAGACCTTTTGGAGCCACCACATGGTTAACGGGTGACCTCCATTGCTTAGACTCATCAACAAATTCGCATCCAGACATTATCCACAAATTTTTCTCTGCTGTGCTAACAGCAGCTTGTAAAGTTGTAACAATGTCAAGAGAAGAAATAGTTTCAGCTGGTGTAAAAGCACATTGTGATACCAATAGGGCATCATGGAAAATGTCCGTGACTTTAACAGCTTTAACTAATCAGACCCACCAGTGTGGGCATCACACTTAATAACTGCAATTTGGAAAGGCAAAAGAACTGCCTGTACCAGGTTAACAATCTACTGACCATTCTTCACTGGAGCACCAGTGGATGTTATATATCTTCGCACATGTCACAAGGCACCAACTTCATGCACAACACCAAACGCAAAACCCAAATTACTGTAAATTGTCACAATTTGGCATTCTGCTAAGCAGCAAGCATGAGTTATAGCAAACACCTCAGCTTGCTGTGTGGAACAGTTCATAACCAATTTTCCACTCCCAATTACTTCGTGTTCAGAACAAACTGCATTACCTATTAATAGAGAACCATCTGGTGCCAAAGAAGATTAACCATCAACACACAGAATAAGTTCGGAAGTTTGGATTGGTGTGTCACTCAAATCAGGCAGGGCAGACAAATGTAAGCAATTACTTCTTCACAATCATGAGGTTCTCCATTTTCCTCTGTGGGTAACAAAGAAGCAGGATTCAAGGGAGGATATCTCTTAATTGTGATGTTCGATGAAATTGTCAGTAAAAGTTTGCACGTCATTACTTGTGAGGCCGGCAATTGCTGCATTTTCATCTTTAGTAACACTGCAGTGAAGGCATGTGGTATGGTGTCAGGGGTTGTCCCGCAACAAGAGATTCTGTCATCTGTACCGCAAGTGAAGCAACTGCTACCGTCTAATGTAAAGCAGCTGCTACTTATGTAACACAAATACATTTTATGACTTGATAATATTGGCTTTCTCACAGTTTCCCTGTTTGGATTTGTGGCATTACCCTGATTGCAGCTAGCCTCATGGCTCGATATGCAAACCCTGCCTGCTCAAATGGTTTGTTTATTCTGAGCCGACAAAGACAGTCCAGGAATTCTGCCAGGGTGATCATAAAATCCCTCTCCCCTGCTTTGAACCTCTCACCTGGCTCGATAGCAAGACTTATTACTTTGTGAATCCTTGAACATTGCTCGTACTTTACTCTGATTGGTCCAGCCGAGGTCAGTTATGGGTCTTGATAATCTGACCACCTCAATTGTCCACCGCCCCCATCCCACTTTTGTTTCCTTGGGGATCCTTTCCCTTTGCTTCGAGAACAAGCTGCACTCAACAATATTTAATTAAATATATATGACAAAGTTCAGGCTGTGATATTGTCTCCTCTCCTCGGCCCCCATTTTCCCACCACCCATCTTGGCTTCGATATAGGGACAAATTAATTTCAGCTCTGGTTAGCAGAGATCATTGCATCCCTTGCCATTAGTGTTTTCCCCTCAATAAATACAAAATTAAAGATTTTTTTTTGATGTACTTGAACCACGAGCGTAATTTGAGTTCTTCAAATCCATGACACCCCAAAGAACCAAAACACCATGAAGACCAAAAATCACCGAGGACCCAAAAGACACTGAAGACACAAAAGACCTAGAAGACTCCAAAGTCCCTGAGGACCCCAAAGACCCAAAATACCCCAAATTAGCAAAAAAAACAACTCTGAAGACCCAAAATAACTTAAAAACTCAGAAGAACCAAAAGACCATGAAGTCACCTCGGACCCAAAAAGATGATGAAGCTTCAAAAAGACCCCAATGACCTTGAAGACCCAAAAGAAACAAAACACCATTAAGACCAAAAAAATCACCAAGGTTCCAAAAGACCCCAAAGACCGAAAGGACCCTGAAGATCCAAAAGTGCCTGAGGACCCTGAAGACCCAAAATACCCTGAAAACCCAAAAGTCACTGTGGACCCAAAAGGCCCTGCATAACCAAAAGACCCAGGGACAAAAAAGACCAGGAGGAACAAAAAGACCATGAGGACCCAAAAGACCCCAAATACCCAAAATCACAGTACACAAAAGACAAAAAGTCCCAAAGGACCACACTTAGCAGTATATTTGAAATGGTATGAGTGGTGCAGGTATTTTATAGGATGGGTGCAATGGGAAAATCAGTATTTCAGGGAAAATCAGTATGATATTTGCATTTACCATAATACAGAAACAGAAAAATATTGGCTCGAAGAATGGCTATATTAAACAGTAATTATGAAAATGACTAATGGGACGAGGAATTGTATCCAATGACATATTTATTAGCTGGT
Organism: Eptatretus burgeri; assembly: GCF_056783735.1. Taxonomy (NCBI): domain Eukaryota; kingdom Metazoa; phylum Chordata; class Myxini; order Myxiniformes; family Myxinidae; genus Eptatretus; species Eptatretus burgeri. Next base: position 154,139,019 of record NC_140961.1, read on the forward strand.
ACTGGCCTAACGTTAATTTAAGTATAATGCTTCCATATTTTGTGGTGAGCCAAACAAAAGAAAAAAACAGCATTATTTATAGTGCATAAGGCATCGGAGAAAATAATGTTAGGTCAGTGAGAGTGCAAAAAATTATTTTTTTGAAAACCACGCAATGAGTCCAAAAGCAGCACGAAATAACATCTATTTTATTTGTGGAACCCGAGCTTATCCATGGATTCTGATTAATTTGACATAATCTTGTTATGTTGGTTATGTGGTTCTTCATGTACATTTACTTACCCATTCCCAATTTCAAAATTTGAAAAAAAGGAAGTGGGATATATCGATGACTGACGTACTTAGCCTTTATGGCCATCTTTCCTCAGTCGAGAAGTGCTGAGGCAGCTGAAGAACTTATAAAAATGGCAGCTGCTTTGCAACTGCTTGCTAATGAAAATGTGAATAGTTTAGCAGATATTAATACAGAAACAATTGTTATTTGAACAGTCATTGTGCAAAATCGAATTGCTTTGAGTTTGTTACTTTCTGCACAAGGTGGAACTTGTGCAATTATTGGGTCTGAATGCTGTACTTATATCCCAGACAAATCAGAACACTTTGCAAGTTTGGCAGAAAAATTAAAGAAGCAAAGTTTCATAATTATTATACAGATGATGGAATATTTTCTTGGCTAAAAGGAATCTTTGGAGGATGGTGGGCAAAATTGTTGCAGTGGAATTCTGTGGGACTGAAGTGGTGTCAAAAGGGAGGGTTTACCTCAGTTATCCGTCCCATTCTCAAAGTCGCAATATTCACTCGCTTACACTTACTCATATTTCTGCTTTTCAAATGTAACACATTAGTTCATCAAACACCTCCCTTTTGACACTACTAACCTGCAGGAATGGAGCTTCACCTTCCTTTCACATGATCATGTCTTTAACCAAATTGAGATCTCATAAGTATTTTTTAGGTCTTATTTTCAGGAATAACTTAATTTTCTTACAATGCTCATCACCATTGAGTATACCTGAACTTGGTTCTTCGTTCGAGTATTTTTGTTGAGAAGAGAAGAAATGACAAAACTCTCCTCATGCTCTTGTCTGAGCACATCATTTTGAGATTGTAGTAGATTATTTTCCATAGAACAAATTGTCAGAGAAGAAATATAAAGAGGTTGGGTTATATAATAAGCATTATAAAAATCCATTTTTATATGATTCACCGGCCTACATGAGAACATATCACCCGAGAAACCAGCACACGTCTTCAGTTGCCTAAGGCAAAAAAAAACAAACTCTCTTTATAAAGTGATATTTTGGAACAATTCATCCTTTGAAGAATGTGAAATGCACACCTCCAGTCCATAGAAAACCTTTTATTCTTTGATTCTGTGACCACACCCGAGTTTGACAATATAACACAGTCCAGAGATCAGCTTGCTTTCATTGCGAATATCTTTTGAAAAGCCTTTTCCACAACAAGATGATTTTCACTCATTTTCAAAAGAGGAGAGGTAAGTAATGTTTAAACTGATTAATTATTTGTTGTTTTATAATGAACCAATTTACTATTAATAATTATTGTTTGTTTGTTTTTCTGACAACCTCTCCCCATTGACAAAGTTGATGGCTGATGTTGAAGATCAAGCCAATGAATATCATGAAGAATGGCAGAATATGAACAAACTCTTCACATAATTCCAATCAGTTGGCAGTAATCTGCATAATGAAATGATGGAGTGTTTGGAAGACCTCTCTTGTCCCTTAATAATCCCTGAATCTGGGAAGACAACAGAGCAAAGGACCAAAACCGAATTAAACACCTTGTATGAGCTGTTATGCGAGAGGTAAGAGATATAGTTATTCACAAACTTTTATAAGCAGAGACAAATTGGTGTTAATTTTACCCCACTTGTTTTTTAATTTCCAGCATTAAAAATGAACCAAACAAAATGATGGTTGGTTATGAAACCCATGAATTTCACAAACTTAACACTGGGACTATTTTGAAGTTCTGTGGAGTGCTGATTCATTCCCAACCTGTTCCAGTTTAAACCTCAATCTAGATGAACTTCACACAAAACTCAATCTTCTGGGGTAAATTATTTATATATTATTTTATTCATATTATTAAATAATCATCTTTAAATACCCAAATGATTCCTCCCTCTATTTTAAACAGAATATGGTGTCCGAGTTTCAAAATCGCAAGCCAGCCAAAACAGACTGCTGGGAAAGAAATTTCACTTTCACAATTGAATATTTACCCCTACCCAGAGAAAAATGTTTTATGTTTTCAATGTTGTTTAATTACACTGAACAACAAAATTTTTTTACTGGAGATGTGTAAAGTGATTTAGACTAATTTGGGTACACTGATTTCAAAAATCATAACCGTTTTGCTGTATCACGTCAGGATTTTCAGTAACAGAAATATTCCCATTGCCTAGAAGTCAGGATTTCAATGAAATTTACAAAAATTCATTTATTTCATCATGAATGCTTCAAAATTATAGAAATTACAGAAAAAACTCCACTAGAATGTAATTAAAAATGCTTTAGGCATTTGGCTTTGCGTTTGTGCTGCTCTGTGTCAGTTTCACGATGCAGGAACCAGCAGAAATCACCCATCATGTTCGGGTTGTGCCGCCCTTGGTAACGCGTCTCCATGAGTGAAATCTCTTGGTGGAATCGCTCGCCGTGCTCGTCCGAGACTGCTCCCAAGTTGTCAGGGAAGAAGTTCAGGTGCTGGTGTAGGAAATGGATTTTCAGGGACATCCTGGAGCCAAGTTTCCTGAAGGACTTCAGCAGCTGCTGCACTATTTCTTCATAGTTGTCCGCGCGCTCGTTCCCCAAGAAGTTGTCCGTCACAGCTTTGAAGCTCCTCCACGCTGCCAGCTCTTTGGGGTTTAGAGTTGTCGGAAAAGTTTCGTCCTTCATAATCTGTCGGATTTGCGGTCCAACAAAGACACCAGCCTTGATCTTGGCCTCCGACAAGGTGTTGCCAAACTTTTCCTTGAGGTATAAAAACCCACGCCCATTCAGATCCATTGCCCGTACAAAACTTTTCATCAAGCCGAGCTTTATGTGGAGTGGTGGAAGGAAAACCTTGGCTGGGTCGACAAGGGCGACATGCTTCACGTTGTGTCGACCAGGTACATGCTCTTTTCGCTCTTCCCAATCTTTCTTCGTCCAGTGATTCTTGTCGTCTCTGCTATCCCAGAGACAAAGGAAGCACATGTATTTCGTGTAGCCTGACTGCAGCCCTAACAACAGCGCCACCACTTTCAAGTCTCCGCAGATGTGCCAGTTGAAGTCATTGTACTTGATGGAATCAAGCAGCTGCCGCATAGTCTCATAGGTCTCTGTCATGCCGAACGCGTGAGCCAGTGGGACTGATGGTTTCTCGTTTCCATTGTGGAGCAAAACAGCCTTCAAGCTGTTCTTCCCCGAGTCGATGAAGAGGCGCCAGTCTGCAGGATCGTGATCACACCCAAGTTCTTTCAACAGACCGTTGATGTCACTGCAGAATGTCATCGTGTCTTCCATCTCAAAGAACTCAGCCATGTCTCTGTGACGTGCTCTGAACAAGGATATCTTGGTGTTAGGTTCAAGTAGATTCCACTGCTGCAGCCTTGATCCAAGCAGCTCTGCCTTCGCCTTTGACAGCGAGAGATCTCTTACAAGATCATTTAAGTCTCCCTGGTTAAGAAGGTGTGATTCTTGAGTGTCGGGTTCAAAAGGTTCATCATCACCATCCTCTTCACCACTGCTTACAGCTATGTTCTGATCAGCTGGAGGTGTTGGAACGGGGTTCTCGTCATCATGAGGCACAGGTTTACGAGCAGAGACGCAGTCAGCGTACTTGATGTGACCTTTATTCTTCTTGTTGAAGCCGGCGATGCTTGTGCAGCAGAAATAACAATCATCATGATGATTCTGCGGCTCACGCCATATCATGGCACCGCAAATGGCATGCTCGCGCGCTTGCCCACCAACCACTGAGTCAAGGTTGTGTGACAGCTTGTGCAGCAGATGTGTGGTGCCCAGCTCTGTTCTTGGTCCCCCACCTTACACCCGAAGTAGTGAAAGTAGGCGGCCTTCATTTTCACTGCTGTAGATATACTTCGCTGTTGATCTTTTTTGGTATACCGACCACAGACATAACAGAAGTTGTCAGGATGATTGGTACAGGAACGCCTACTCATCTTTATCTGAAAGAAAGAAATATAACACAAGTTAACAACAATTGTACGAAATAGACATGTTAAAGACATATGTAAATTTCATTGAAATCCTGACTTCTAGGCAATGGGAATATTTCTGTTCCTGAAAATCCTGACGTGATACAGCAAAACGGTTATGATTTTTGAAATCAGCGTACCCAAATTAGTCTTAATCACTTTACACATCTCCAGTAAAAAAAATTTTTTGAAATTTGTTGTTCAGTGTTATATCTGCTTTGCTTACAATTATTTGATTCTTAATTTATTTTAAAGGATAAAGGAGGGACAAAAGGGAAAATATGCTCCCCCCAAATGACCCATTGCCCCCCTCGTCCTATCTTTCCCCTCCCCATTTGTGTGTGGGGAAAAGAGGGGTGGGGTGAAGGGGGTTGTGCGTCAAGAGTGGGGGCACACAAGGGAGAGGGGGATGATGGGGATCATAGAGATTAATGAGATTATGGGTGTGGCTGGTGTGGGCATGGTATGTGCAGGCACAGTTTTTGTGGGGGCATGGTTTGTGTGGGCATTGTCTTTGTAGGCAGAGTAAAAAAAGGGGTGGAGTCAATATTTTGAATTTTTTATTCTATATTATTTATCATCTTTGTCTTGAAATTCCTGTAAATAAAATGAACCCAAGATTGCTTCTCCCTTAAAATCATATAATTTTTAAGGCCAAGGAACTGCATATCATACATCAACAATTTTTTTAAAGTTCATTTGTCCATCGTTCAGCATAACCTTTTTCAAAGTGTGATTTCCACCAATATATTCTTAATATATCCCCAACGTTGAACCTCGGCTTTCTCAGATTAATATCTTTTTCATATTCTCATTTTGTAAATGATTCTGATGGTTTTGATTTTGTTGAGGAATTATTTGTATTGCTGTAATTATCTACAATGTCCTGAATTAAAGATGCCCATTGTTGAGAACCGAGTTGAGTGAATTTTTTGATTCACTTGTCTCTTTTGAGTGGTCTCTCTTTTAAAGTGTGATTAAAATGCTCTTTTATAAAATAAAATTCATAAATGTTTTGTTGTAGAACTCTGTTCCCTCATCACTCCACAATGTAATATGTATTCTCTTGCTTTTATTAAATATCTGTTGGAAGGCTAACATAAGAGTATTTCCTGTTTTGTTTTTCAAAGGGACAACCCGCACATATCTACTCCTCAAATCAATTACAGTTAAAGCATACTTGTACCCCTAATCATTATTGAGTTCAATCAAGTCAGCGGACAGGATATATTCAACTTCTTTGGAATAAACCTTCATTCTTTTAAACTTTGTGATGATTAGTTTATGCAATTCATCGTCTAATTGCTCTCCGATCTTAATGGCATCAATAGAGCCAAAAAGTTTATTTAATTTCAAAGCCCAAGTCTTAATTTAGCACTTAACATCTTCTTTATGATGATTTTTTTTTATCATTTTTTTCTCTCAATGTTGGATTTCTTTTCAAAGAAAAATAGTACATTTCTCGATCTGCTTCGTGTTTTTCTTCCAAAGTAGTGCTATTTCCAGAATCAATATCATGCTTCATACACACTTCATCAACTCTCTTTTTAGGTTTCGACCATATTTAGGATTGTTAGCTTAAAACTAATCCTTTATCCAAGTTTGTGCCCAGACCACAGAAAGAATATCCTTGGAGATATAATTCCCCTGGTATTCCAGTTGTTGCAAATTTACTTCCTGATTAATTATTTTGGATATCTCCCCAACTTTTATGCTTAGTGATGAATTGACACTTTTTAGAGCCGCATATAAAACCTGTCCCTTTTTGAAGAACTCTATTATTTTTACTTCACATACGAGATATTATTAGTATTAGTTTTATTTTTACATTTGAGGCAATAACTCATTTATTTGTGAGAAATATTAAGAAATTACATGAAGAAAATATTTCTTTGTATTTTTCTATCATCATTTGGAATACATCCCTTAATACAATAAGCACTTTATTAATAACTTTCAGATTTTCATCCCATTTAGTTAGGATTAAAATCAACTGTGAAAGTTATATCTATATCTTTTTATTTTCATATAGCAACATCCTTATTAAAATATCATCATTCAACTTGTCTATTTCCAAGGTTTTTTGATGACAGGTACTACCTGCCCATATTCCGATTGATGAATCAGTTTGAATTCACTGAATAATTATGTAAATTTGTGTTCTTTGTGTTTTCATTCTCTAAACGATGACAAAATCGTGATTGATTTCAGTCTTATTCAATTATTTTCTTTGTTGTTTGCCAAGAGTGCTTCCACAAATCTCATTAATAGCACTAAAGTGGATAATATTCTTCCTTACGAGACTGATATAATTCTTTCAGGTCTTCTAGGTTTATTTTAAATGACCAATTATACCCTAAATCATTCATATCAGACCCCAAGGTCCTATTCTCATAAAAACGATATGCCCTTCTTTATAAAATTTAATTTAAATTAGAACTCTGAGTTCTGTATGATCAGGAGATAAAAATCAACATTTCTGCATGTTTGGAATACACAACCATTTTATTTAGAATATAGATTGTGATAAATCTTCTTCATCTCACCAAATCATTTGCATCTGTAGGGTTTGGATAACAATTTATTTGTAAACATTTTTCATTTTAATATTTTCTTGCTACACTATATGTCTTTCAGCCTTGCCTTTGTAAAATAACTTGACAAATCAATATCCAACTCATCGGTTTGAACAAAGGTAGAACCATCTTTTCCAACATGTCAAATATATTTGATTAAAAATAACTTCATAAAATTTCTTCTTATTGAGTTTAAATAAAGCATATAGACATAATTGACCACAACACTTGGAATTCAATTATTGGACTTGAAATGTTTGACAAACACCATTATATATATATATATATATATATATATATATATATATATATATATATATATATATATATATATATATATATATATATGCATATATATACTACCATCCTCATTATTCATATTCAACGGCTCAATGAAATCATCTGAAACTCGATTCTTGGCTAAAATGTAATATCCATCTTTTGTCAAAATAAACATTAATCTGGGGGTTAATTGAACAGGTGTTTGAACAGGACTCAAGAACTTCAATTCCTCATTATATATCAATACCTTTTCTTTAATAAGATAGAATATTGCTGGTTGTACTGATGGAATGAGACCTGCTATGGATTTTGAATCCACCAAGCATTCTTTGTTTTGAAGAGGCTTCACAACATAATCTGGGGGTTGATTTATCTCTTCCAGTTGTTGAAATAATCCTTTGTCATCATGTTCTAATTCTCCTCTATCTTCGAGTCATTTAACTGAAAGTTTTTATCATTTGAAGTTTTCTTGGAGTGTATTCTACCATAGCAACTGCAGAAACAGCCATCATTTTTGTTGAGGAGTTTATAAAAGTAGTTTAAAAATTTTATTTTGTTTTCTTTAAAATGCTTGTTCACCCATTAGTTTCTGTGTGCATTTTTTCTTTATATCTTACTGTTGTTTTACAACTTTTGCAACTAACTCTTCATGCTCTTTAAACCTTCTTGATCTTTCTTGCGCATTCATTTAATGTATTTATTAAATGGAAAACAGCATTTAGTATGTCATCTTGTTTCACAACAATATATTTATATCTTCCAGTCGTGTGTTTCATATACTCCTCAAATTCTTTGTTACTCCACAATGTAAAACAATTGTCTCCAAAAACTATTGATATCTATTGAATTTCATTTGAATAAAATAAAAGTATTAGTATTATTTCTTATCAAGCAACGCGGCAGTTGAAAGTATGATTGAGTAAGATAAATACAATTACAAAAAGAATGTCTCCCTCAAGTGTAGTATCTATTCATAATAGTTTAGTTTATCTCTTCAACACAATCATCAAAGATGACGAGATTCTTTTTTAAACAGATGTTTGGTAATACAGAACTTTAATATGGATACAAACAAACATGACGTAATAGTGAAAGAAGCTTTTCGTGCTGCACTCTTCAGGGTAAAATCGCAGCAAGTGAAGGCGCATGCATTATACGCAGGTCTCAAAAAGGTAGACGCTGATCGGTTCAACCGTAATGACGTCACGATTATTCCGAACGCCCATTGGTCGGCTCATCATCTTCACCTCAAGCTCCCATTGTGTGGAGCAGAGCTCGTTGATGACTGACGTTTTCAACCACATCCTGCAGAGAGGGGGGATGGTTTCCCCTAAGGTCCATTCACCATTTGTTACCGTACTTCCCATGATATTTCATGCTGAAAGAGACACAGAGATCATACAAATTCCTTTTGACGACATAATATTGGATCGGTGGTAAGGATGAAGGTTGCCTCCAACATAGGTAAATGAAACGAGCTCCGAGCTTGGCTGAATATCCTGAACATATCTGCATTGTACTGTTCTGCATATATGGGGTTGGCAACCAGGTGCTGTGCAATGGCAGATGAAGCAGGTACAGTGGCCGGTGGTTGCTGGATATTTCTACATGCTCGCACTGGTTGTGTTCTAACCCTCACAATCTTTCTTTGAAACACCAAGGGGATGTATTGTTTGATCTGATCAGCCAATCTTAGTGTTGTGTGGCCCACGTACTGAGCTTCACATCGGCACTTAAACTCATAAATAACATTGCTGGTATGTGAGGTGGGTAGCACATCCTTGTTGACTGACGTCAGCAAATGGTGATAGCTAAAGATTACTCAGGGTTGCACAGCCAGAAACGTGTTGGACACAATATGTTTGATTTGTGCTTCAAACTTTCGTGATGATTTCCCTTTTCAGGGCATCCTGATATATACTGGACATTTGTCCGGAAAAAATCTTCCGTTCTTTTGTCATGTTTAGAAACTTTTGTAAGTATCTCTTAACTATATGCTCAGGATAACCATTCTCACCGAGTATATTCATTATTTTGTCAATTTCAGCAGAAAGATTACAAGGTGAACAAATCCTCTGTGCTCTGTTAACAAGGATATTTATTAAGGCAATTTTGCTTCTCCTGGAGCTGTAAGAGTCCCACCAAGTATACTGCCCTGTGAAAGTCGGCTTCCAGTTGACGAATGTTGTGAAACCAAGGTTGGATCTATCAACCAACACGTCCAAAAACGGTAACGTGTTTGACGATTCCAGCTCCGTGGTAAACTTCAGCGCTGGATGGAGAGTGTTGAGCCATGCTGAAAATTGTCACATGCCATCCGAGACTCAAACAAAGCAAAAATGTCATCAACATACCGATAGTATACGATGGGGGAATCGACCCCTTGCCAACCAGTCAGTTTCTTTATTTCATGATAGCCTACACGTATATTTGCAAGAGATGGGATTAATGGAGAACCCATGGCCACACTGTCCATTTGAACATACATCATGTTGTTAAAACTGAATTCCACCTCCGTTATTGCTGTGTTAATTAATTCCATGAAGACGTGTTCCAAGATCATCGGTTGTTCCAGAACAGTGTGATACAGCAAATGTGCGCATATCTCAATCATCTCCGTCAATGGTACATTCGTGAACAAGCTTTTAATATCAAAGGATGCCATTATTTTGTCCTCACTTGTCAGTGTTTTAGCTCTAATTGATTCTGCAAATGTGAAGGAATCCTTAACCACAAAATGAGAAGGTGAATCCAATAGTGGTTGCAGTACCTCTCCCAACCACTTGGCAAGTTGATGTTGTGCCGATCGCACCATTGACAGTATCGGTCAGGAGGGATATTCGCCTTATGAATCTTCGTCAACCAATATAATTAGTTGAACTTATCAGCATCTACCTTATTGAGACCTGCATATAAAGCATGCTCCTTCACTTCCTCTATCAGTTGATGTGATTTTCACCGTGAAGATTGCAGCACGAAAAGCTTCAGTCACTATTATGTCGTGTTTGTTTGTATCCATATTAAGATTCTTTTTTGATTCATCTAAATCTTGGGGTGAATATTGATCGTCCGTATTATCACTAAGAATACCAGTTATAGGTTTTGATTTCTTTCTACATTTCTGTGCATCACAAAATAGTTGTATTATTTCTTCAATGTTATAATCATTTCATTTGTTTTGATGTTAAATAAAACAATTATGTTTTCTTTTTGACGACCTGCATTAAAACCTTGTGAGAGTAGTTGATACTCAGGTTGAAAACTTGACTTCGGGAAAATTATTAAATGATCAAAATCTAAAAAGGTGGGAGTGAGAGAGCATCTATAAAAGCAGGCAGGTTTTCCTATATCTGCTTGAACCAAATATGAGACATCTCAATGAATTTGGAAGATTTTTTATAGTTGTTATATTTTATGTTCTTTTCCCAAAAGGGTAAAAAAAAATCATTCATTTATGTACTTAGAAAATAATTTTTAAATTTTTTGTAGGCTTTTTCGAAACTGTTTTATCCTGAGTTCAGTTTTAATTTTAAGATATTCCATTATTATATTTATGCAATATCATTTGTTAATATTTCCCTGAAAATGACAATCATGAATAATAAATAACATCAATCCATTAAACATTACCCTCATTTGGTCAGTCTCTTTTGTTAGATAAGGTGTGTTATCACCCTCATACTTGACCTTCATCTCTCATATTAATCTTGGAAAGTAATTCATTTTTGGTGTAATTTTGAAACGGTAATGTTCCTTTTAATATATTTCTTATTTTCATTAATTAAAAGATAATCACAGAATGTAAATTGTTTATAGGATTTTGACTCTGTCTTTAATCCCACTCCAACATGTGCAGGACAAATCTCAAATATGTCATCTGGAAAATTTGGGGATTCAAAAGACTCAAGATCTGGTATTCTGTTCACATTTATGTCGTTAAATTCTACTTCAAAATGTAACTCATCTTCACTATGATCTTCGGTACTTTCATTGGTGCTTTCACAATCATCTAGAAATATACTTTCATAACGATAATTTGAACACAAACTCTCAGTATCATAACTGTCTACTGTCCCAATAGAGATACTACCATCACAATCATAATCCCCAAAATCTTCACTTGAATAATGACTCATTTCTAATTATGAGAAAAAACATCACCATCTGTATCCATGTACTTTTTTTCATTAAGTGATTCAATACTACATTTTTTTTTATACTAAAGGTAACTTTAAATATCATCCTTACCTACTTCCAAATGAAATGTCATTTCACATGATATGTTAACATCCTATATTTCATCAACATTTCCATCTTTATAGTTGTTGAAAAAAATACAAATTTCTCCTTGCTTATTGCTGATTGTCTTCTCATTTCTTTCTGAAGCTTCATCCATAAGGTTTTTCTTTTTTGATACTTTTTTCTGAATTAAATGAATTAAATGGGGGTTAAATGAATTAAAATGTGAAAAGAAACTCGAAGGTCCAAAGAAGTGTATGAAAGGAGACTATGCACTTTGAATATTACTTTGAGTGTATATGGAAAAGAAAAGATGTTTATGGAGAGATTCATCTTATTGAAAATTATCAACATTAAATATTCTCAGAGAATGTTAGTAAGAAAGCTCAAACAGCATTTTATGATAAAAGATATATAATAAGTGATGAAATACATACAGTGGGGAGAACAAGTATTTGATACACTGCCGATTTTGCAGGTTTTCCCACTTACAAAACACGTAGAGGTCTGTAATTTTTATCACAGGTACACTTCAACTGTGAAAGACGGAATCTAAAACAAAAATCCTGAAAATCACATTGTATGATTTTTAAATAATTAATTTGCATTTTATTGCATTAAATAAGTATTTGATCACCTCCCAACCAGTAAGAATTCCAGCTCTCACAGACCTGTTAGTTTTATCTTTAAGAAGCCCTCCCATTCTCCACTCATTACCTGTATTAACTGCACCTGTTTTAACTTGTTATCTGCATAAAAGACAGCTGTCCACACTAAATCAATCAGACTCCAACCTCTCCACAATGTTAAAGACCAGAGAGCTGTCTAAGGACATCAGGGACAAAATTGTAGACTTGCACAAGGCTGGGATGGGCTACAGGGCAATAGGCAAGCATCTTGGTGAAAAGGCAACAACTGTTGGCGCAATTATTAGAAAATGAAAGAAGTTCAAGATAACAGTCAATCTCCCTAGGTCTGGGCTCCATACAAGATCTCACCTCGTGGAGCCTCAATTATCATGAGAAAGGTGAGGGATCAGCCCAGAACGACACGGCAGGACCTGGTCAATGACCTGAAGAGAGCTGGGACCACAGTATCAAAGAAAACCATAAGTAACACACTACGCCGTCATGGATTAAAATCTTGCAGCGCACGCAAGGTCCCTCTGCTCAAGCCAGCGCATGTCCAGGCCCATCTGAAGTTTGCCAATGACCATCTGGATGATCCAGAGGAGGAATGGGAGAGGGTCATGTGGTCTGATGAGACCAACATAGAGGTTTTGGTTGAAACTCCACTTGCTGTGTTTGGAGGAAGAAGAAGGATGAGTAAAATCCCAAGAACACCATCCCAACCATGGAGCATGGAGGTGGAAACATCATTCTTTGAGGATGCTTTTATGCAAAGGGGACAGGACGACTGCACCGTATTGAGGGGAGGATGGATGGGGCCATGTATCGCGAGATCTTGGCCAACAACCTCCTTCCCTCAACAAGAGCATTGAAGATGGGGCGTGGCTGGGTCTTCCAGCATGACAACGACCCGAAACACAGCCAGGCAAACTAAGGAGTGGCTCCGTAAGAAGCATCTCAAGGTCCTGGAGTGGCCTAGCCAGTCTCCAGACCTGAAGCCAATAGAAAATCTTTGGAGGGAGCTGAAAGTCTGTGTTGCCAAGCGACAGCCCCGAAACCTGAAGGATCTGGAGAAGATCTGTATGGAGGAGTGGGCTTAAATCCCTGCTGCAGTCTGTGCAAACATGGTTAAGAACTACAGGAAACATCTGATCTCTGTAATTGCAAACAAAGGTTTCTGTTCCAAATTTTAAGTTCTGTTTTTATGATGTATCAAATACTTATTTCATGCAATAAAATGCAAATTAATTATTTTAAAATTATACAATGTGATTTTCAGGATTTTTGTTTTAGATTCCATCTTTCACAGTTGAAGTGTACCTATGATAAAAAAAATACAGACCTCTACATGCTTTGTAAGTGGGAAAACCTGCAAAATCGGCAGTGTATCAAATACTTGTTCTCCCCACTGTACATTAACTTATGGGTTTAATGTATAAGTAATGATATAAATGGGGTTGGGGGTTTTAATGGGCTACTGCCACCATTTATACTGGTAAATATATGAAGTTATTCCCAAAACTAAAAACATAAACAAATATTTATGAGATCTCTATTTGGTTAAAGAAATGATTATATGAAAGGAAGTCAAAGCTCCAGCCCTGAAAGGTAATGGTGTCAAAGGGGAGGTGTTTGATGAAGTAATGTGTTCCATTTGAAAAGGAGAAATATGAGTGAGCGTAAACAAGCAAATATTGTGACTTTGAGAATGGGACAGAAAACTGCAGCAAATCCTCCTTTTTGAAACAACTGACTGATATTACTTGTTATCATAGAACTTTTTTAATTGTAATGCTATGATATTACCCTCACCATTTGCCTCCTGCTTTAAGAGAAAAGCTACATCTGTAATGGTTTCTCAACAAACACCTCCTTATAAGGATCTTGATCTCAATGTGAAATTGATTGAATTGTGAAAAGTTGTGATTGAGAATCCATAGGTCAGTGTCTTGAATAGGGTATGTGAGTATGGACAAATGTTATCCTTGATGCACTTATCAGCCTTATTCCATGAACCCTCTGCCCATGTGCATAGAGAAAGACGAGATTGCACCAGGTGTGTGGAGATGTCCGAGTGCAATGGCCTAAAGCAGGCCTAGCCACATAACCACATAAAGCCTCCCAGCTTGTCTGGAGAGGAATGACTACATTTCATCGAGAGGAATGACTACAGCCAAGAGGCTCAGCTTTGTGATTTGTGCTTGGAGATTGATGCACAGAAACAGAAATGCTCATGGAGGAGCTCTGTATTTTCAGTTAATTGTAAAGAGACATAATATTGTCCATGAAAGACAAAAGTGGGGAATGTAGAAGTGGATTTCCTCTTTAAGCATTGTACTCAGTCTGAGTGAATAATGGCATTGATCCCCCTCCTCACAAAATATTAATTGAACATCTATAATATGCTGCCATTGAGAGGATTCCATTGGAAACAATTATCCATGTCCTCTATTACATTTGCTTTTTTAAAAACATACATCTGCGAATAGTGATCATGATTTGACATGTATTAGTTATATTGTTTAAAACTATGTAATTATCTGGAAAGGTAACATGAAGCTTAAGTATATCAATGAATACATGAAAGTTTATCACAGACGATATCATGCAGGCATTGTATTATATTCCTGATGAAGTGTACTTCCTTATCAATGTTTACATTCACACATGTTTTAGCTTTTGTTTTATCTCAGGAATGTTGAATTTATCAACAACCTTGGTGATTTGGTGAACTTTGATAAAAATGGAGATCCATCTGGAAACTCATATGAATTGATTAACTGGCAACTCGATGTGAATGGTCAAGTGCAGTTTAAAGTTGTTGGTGATTTTAAGTCATCGGGACCTCCAGAGAAGCAACTCCACCTTTCCAACAAAACGATCTTATGGAATGACGGAACATGCAAGGAAAGTACTTCTTCAGTCGTATGTGATATGTATTAATATGTCTGCACACACATACACATGAACAGTTGTTGTGTATGAGTTTGATGGCAAATTCCATTTGTAAGTTTATCCATCAATAATTTTCACCACATTGAAAAGTAAAAGTTAAATTCTCATGTTCATGAAAGCATTAATTTATTTAACAGGTTCCAAGGTCTGTTTGCAGTAATCCTTGCAAACCGAGTACACGGAAAGTCAGACAAAAAGGGGAACCTTTCTGTTGCTTTGACTGCATTTCCTGTGGTGAAGGAACATACTCCAATACAACGGGTATGCCCTTCTAATTCATATTAACATATTGTTACGGCTGTGGAAATTCGCATTACACCATTCAGGGCCCGTAGGTGAGATATCTCTAAGTACATGTGTAGTTAGCCCCAAACCCGTTGTATAGAGGGAATTTATGTGATTCATCCGGGCTGCGACGTTTTGAGATAGGCATTTTTTCTGTTCTATCTTTATTTTGAACCAACCACGCTCCAACCCTCAGACAACAACAACAATGCCAACAGCCACGAACTTCACCTTCACAACTCAATCCCACATCATCGCATCACCGCCATTCCCAAACGGCACCATAACCATCAAACCACCACCGAAAACCCTCCACCACCTTCACCTCTCTCCTTCTACGGCCATTCTCGCACCACCTGTGAACACTGAGCGTCGGGCTGTCTTGGGCCCGTTCGGCGATTTGTGTCGAACGCACCGAGCCGCGAGCGCAAATAGCGGCCTTTCCGAGGGAAAATTCGGATCAGGAACGCGACGCGCCCACTTTTACTCCATCCACTTAGCAAGCGCGGGGCGGCTTGGCCCCGCCTCCAGGCGCGTCTGTGTGAAATCGATATATGCAAATTCTAGGATCAGGGGAGATTCACGCCCCCTTTCCTCCGACCAATAGGCGAGCGTGGCTCCGCCCCCAAGGTCATCCTGATCCGGATATTTGCATATTAACTGCTCCTGCCGGCCTCTAAGAAGGCGAGCGCAAGGCGAATTAAGTCAGTCGAGTCGAGTGGAGAGTGAGTCGAGTCGGGTGGAGAGTGAGTCGAGTCGGGTGGCGAAGTGAGTCGAGTCGGGTGCAGATGCGAGTCGGGTCGGGTGGAGAGTGAGTCGAGTTGGGTGGCGAAGTGATCGGTGTGTCTTCGAGTTGGGTTCTGGAGTCGGCTGAGAAGAGTTGCGGGAAGAGGCAAAGGAGCTCGTGTCCGAGGCAAGAAGGACGGCGGTCGGCGACGAGGCCGTGGTGTGGGATCTTTCGTCGCGGGAGCCAAGCCAGCCAGCCATCTCCCTCCCCCAGGGCATCAACAATTCCCCCTTTCCCCCGCGCTGAGATAGTGCAAAAAGGGGGCCCCATTCCCACCCCACTCCAAACGTCGTGCCAACGAAACCCGCCAAGGAGCACGGAGTCGGGGCACAGCCACGCGGCCACATCTGCGGCTCGTCTGCCAACGCGTCACGAGGATGCGGGTAGGACCCCCCCCCCCAGTCTCGCGGGCCTGGCCGCTCCTCCAGGCCATGCGCACAATTGGCCTACAGGCCTGTCTGGCCTCTTGTCTATGAGGGTGGCTTCTTTCCTTTGCTTTTGAGTAAATGTGTGTTGGCGCCGTCTGTAAAGTAGAACTGTATAAGTGTTGCCATGTGTGCGCATAGTCGGTAGTAACTGCATCGTTGTTGCTTTTCTGTTGGTTGCTATATGTGCATTTTGACTGGTTGGCTGTATATGTGCTTTCCGTGTGCCGGGAAATAAATGTGCTTTGTGTGAACTGTTTTCCTGTTTCGCTTCGTCTTTTCTTTATTGACCCTCCATCATGCTTCATGAAAAGGGTTTGTAGTGGGCTTGATACGCCCAGTAATTAATCGGAACCGTCGAGGCCGACGATAACATCGCTCAGTTATCACTGTACCACGGAACGGACCGCTTAAGCGGTTCGTGTCCGGAGTCGACCTGCGGCGAGGTACGATCGCCCGGTTTACCATCCACGTGGGTGCTTAGGTAGGTCGAGTTTGGCGAACAACCCTATCCTACGTGGGTGGCCGATTGGCAGGATTGTGGTGAGGTCGAAAGGCCCACCTGTGACTGGCTCCGGGTGATAGTTCCCGGAGGGTCACGACTGAATTGTCCGTCCGGTGGGCGACACGGTCGCAATTCGAGTGACGCGGCCGTCCGCACGCCGGCGGGCGCGAATTCGCAACAATATATTTCCGCAATTGGCCACTTTTAAACATGTATTTTAGCTGTCCTAGAAGGCTCATGAAGAGGCTTTTATATAATTTGCATTACTGCAGATGGACAAAGACATTTGTCTTTCACCAAGACAAATGTTCCAAAAACACCAAGCCAAATTTGGTTGTGTGGAAGAAATTAAGTTCTTCTCTTTGAGAGTCTGAAACCATTTATTAGCAGCACACATCAAATACAAATAACAAAAATCATGTGCTTGGAAAAAAAGGATAACATGACAAGTAATAACACATACAATCCTCTTTCTGCTCAAAATGCAAAGAGCATTTGTCATTATGCTATTCTGGACTGCAAAAGACAAGATATGGAGAGCTAAACATCTGGCAAGGGTAAATGGGTGGGGAGCCAGCAAGCTTGAGAAAGGGAACTGGAGGCATGGCCACTTTGGGAGGGAAGGGGAGATAGACATGCTCAGATCAAGATTGCAGTTTGGAAATACGAGGCTGGCCATGAGAAGGAGGTGACAGCAAAGTTAAGACAAAATATGAAGAGGCTGAGTGAATGGAGACACAAACCTATTGCTTTGATTATAACTTCCATTCACCATTGAGTAACCAGACTCTCAAAATATGAAATTCCGTTTTATGATCTCATATAATCGTCCTCAGACAACAAGGCGTCTGTTTCATCGCCTCCCAGTAGTTAATTAATTACCATCAGACAATAGGAGCCAGCAGCAAAGCCCACTTCACTTGAGCAGAAGAGCAGTTTCATTTGGATATATATAAATATATATATATATATATATATATATATATATATATAAATATATATATATATATATATATATATATATATATATAAATATATATATATATATATATATATATATATATATATATATATATATATATATATATATATATATATATATATATATATGAACAGCAGGGAAACCCATGCTCCGCACAGGAATCCAGTGGATGATGGCGGGTCTGAAGGAGTATGTCACAGAAAATTGTAAAATTGTAGAGGCTGCCACCATTATTATTTTTTTTCATCACCACTATAATATTATATTTTCCCCGCCATGTTTTATATGCAGAAGACTCGAGTTCAAAAATGTTAAGATTTATTGCCGCATCAGATAAAAAAACCATAATGCCTCAACAATGTGAGGCTAGTTTCATGTCATCATTTGCAACTTCATTTATACGTCGGGCATAACCCAGCCTGGCCCAGCGTATTTGATTTATTTACGTCTGTTATCCTGATAAAAAATTATGTTATATTATGTATACGAAGTTACAACGTACCCACGCCCATAACCATTCAATAAAATATCTACATAGCCCGTAACCATTTAATTATAAAATATTATACACATACGTCATTCACCATCACCATTATATTTATATCTGTAATATGTATATATACTAACCACTACCACCATTTTTTTTAATTTCCCACCATCTTATTTATTTTTCGCCAGCAACATGTATTTCCTTCATCGCACATCCTATTCCCGTTTTTGAAATAACTGAAGTAGCTCAATAATTTTAGTGGAGTGCTCGAGGATGAACAATATTTGATGTCTTCCCCTCTGGGGCCGATATGTATAAAGCCTCCGATGACCCCACGCTGGAGCATCCCACATATAGCTGACCATGGGAAAAGCAAGGAGTGGATAATTCCAGCCCTGCTACTTTCAATGACTGTCCTTGTGCCTTATTGATAGAGATCACAAAGCACAGGCATACAGGAAATTGTAGTCTCTTAAATTCAATTGTTGAATTTTATGGAATGAGTGGAATTGGTGGAATGAATACATCTCCTTTCGCACATCCTGTCATGATAGTGGCCTCAATAACATGTGGTAGTCGTCTTTTCACAACCAGATTAGTTCCGTTGCAAAGTTTTGGTGCATCTAGATTACGTAATAACATAATAGGGCATCCAACTTTTAACGACAGATTGTACGGAGGCAATCCTGGTAATTCCAATGAGTTTAGAAATTCTGTGGGATAATGTATGGCTTGCTCAGTATCCAGTGTTGTGTCAATAGACTTGTGACTATGTTATTCGCCTGGAACTACTTGTAATAACTGATGGTTTATTACACGGACTGTTTCATTAAGTGGAGCCAGGATTGTTCTTTCACAGAGCCACTGTATGTTTTTGTAATTAGTCGCTAAATTGGGATACACATAAGCCTCTAATTCTTCCAGAGATGAAACTATTGTACCACAGTCATCGGGAATAGATATTACATAATTTGTGTTCGGGATTTCACCATTTCCAAGTTTGAGAAGTAATTGTACGAAATTGCCAGCATCTAAATCACCATATAATTTGACCCTCATATTTGTTGTTAGATGGATAGTTTGGACAAATGTCCAGAGGTATGAAGATTTTATACTGGCATTCAAATCATCAGCTGGAGTGCTACGGGGTACTACAGGTAACGTTTGTCTGAAATCACCAGAAATAACCAGCGTAACTCCACCTATAGGGAGGTCTACTCCTCTTAAATCTCGCATAGTTCCATCTCATGCTTCGAACGCATCGTAAGGCGACATTGTACCTTCATCCCAAACTATGAGGTCGCAATTCTTCAGCACTTTTGCTGCTTCAGTTTGTTTGCCAATGCCACAAACCGGATATTCCATTGTAGCTAAGTCGAGAGGAAATTTGAAAGCAGAATTCGCTGTGCGGCCACCTGAAAGTAGTGTTGCAGCTATACCGGATGAAGCAACGGCTCATGCGATCTTTTTCTGGCTCCTCATCTTAGCAAGCAAAATATTGAGGACAAATGTTTTGCCAGTACCACCCGGGGAATCCAATAAAAATATCACACCACTTCCCTCTTGAACCGCTACAGAAATCAGTTGATATGCATTACTCTGATCCTGTACCAGAAGCGGCTCATTGTCAGAAACAAACTTTGCGAGAGTATCTGTATTGTAGTTTGTTTCACGGAACCATTCTCTACTGATGTTTGCGCTTTCAGACCTATTAGAAGAGGGAAGTCCCCACTTAGTTAAATCTTTCCCGCTCATGTATAATACCAAATCTTCAATGTATATCAGATCCTCATTGAACATATCTGGTGTGTACTGGATATCCTCATGGGGATGTTCTCTTTGGACTCCTCAGAGTTTTTTACTTCCTCAAATAGGGCCTCTTTGTGAATGTCCCATAGGCTCTTGGGATCTGACATCTCACACGCAGTTATCATAATAGCAAATAGATACCTCATGGTCGATGGGGATTGAGAAACAGTTGCCTCTTCAAGTGTGGCGTTCCAATGGGCATTGTCTTCTAGGAGTCCGAGGAGATTGCAAGCCTCAAGGAATGTGCTGCAAATTTGCCCATCCACTGTTCTCAGGGCTATGAAACTTACTGGACCTCGTTTCACATGCAGGAGGAGGCGGACGCAGAAACACTCAAAATTGTTGGAATGTACTGTGTACACTCGACCCAATGCGTCAGATTTGTAAATACCGGGATATCCGGGAACTTCTGAACCTTGCTTCCTCCTGTTCCAACGTTTCTGACTCGAATTCCAAGTGAAATACGTTGGCACCTGAGCATACAGTAGAGTTCCAGCAAAGTCATCCATTTCGCATAGTTTGAAAAATGTCAGTAAGTTAGAAATTGGAGGTTCTTCCGCTCGTTGTTGGACATTTTGATCTGTAAAATAAACTCTCTGTCCGTTCTCAAGGTGAATTGTCAGGTGAATAACTGGAGGAAACCTGCCAGTAATGGGAAACTTCAATATCCTCCATATGGCGTCATTGCTGCATATATATTTCGACCATTTTCATATTTTTGAACCTCGTTGATGTCGTTTCTTTCATTGGTTACTACGGCTTGATCACTGCCCTTGTGAATGGATTTGCATTTGTATTTGATAGCTTTTACACAATTGCAGTACTCAACGTTGATATGGGCATTTAAAATAGTCCAGAGTAATGGTATATATGGACCTATCCATTTTTTTTATCAACAACGACGGGTTCAGGAATACCGTGAACTTTAACCATTGTTTCAAATCCACCATCATCAGGTGCCCGCCTACGATACAACGGATATCCATCTTTATCCGACTGCGTTTCGTGGAGGAGTTCTCGAGGGAACCTCTTTCCACATTTTCCATTTCTTATGCGGGGTGCCTTGCGATTTATTACCCCACATCCACCATGGATCATATGACGTTTCACAATAGCATACAAAAACGGATGCTCTTCTGGGTTGGGCAATTCAGCGCCAATGAGTGAGTCAATCTGGGTGGGTCTAAGTTTTTCTCTGAGCCAAAAAAGGCGATATACGTGCGGAAGACCACGTTTTTGCCATTCTATGGTATACATTTAGGTAGAAACAAACCCACACATGTTAAACTCCGTCATAAGATCTATCAACAGAATGACTTTCCTCTGAAAGACTCTCGCTATTACATCATGTTGGTCATGTGCGACTTGTCCTGGTCATAGTTCTTTGACAATTTCTGGCCACTGAGGATTACAGGTTAAAGTTATGAAAAGGTCAGGTCTTCCAAAAGTTCGAACATATGTCATTGCATCTTGCGTGCGTTCTGCCATATTCAGTGGTCCACCAGTGAATGATGATGGTAATATAACTAATTGACCAACATTTGCATGGCCCTCATTGGTTAGAGAATCACGGAGATGTATATAATCAGCCATGCGTAACTGCTGCTAATGAGTTCTGATGAAAAGTAGTCGTTCAGACTCAATCTTTGCATACATATCAACTATATATTGGTGAAACAGTTGGCGACAACGCAAAATAATATTGAATCTATTTTGCCTGTGCATGACTCTGTATGCATCGTTATCATTAGCAAATACTTTTCTCCCAACATTCATTATTCCAGTCATGGGATTGAACTGCCATATTTGGAAGCAATAGCCATCTTGTCCTTCCCAGTTAATCAATGGGTACTGCAGGGCATCATAGGAGCGGTGTGTCTCACTAATTCTCTGCAGTTGGTCATTTCTGCAGTGTATGACGATGTCACGCCGATTGAATTCTTGCCCAATGATGACGATGGCCACTTCATTTACTTGTGGGGCGTTGTATCTTCTCTCATACTCTCCAGCAGGAGTTCGATAAGCAAGAATTACAACCCTCATGTCTTCACTGGGAGCCTGTTCTAAGGCTGTTTTGAAAATTCTTACGATGTTGTTAGTTTCATGCAACATCTTTTGCAAGTCCAAAACAAACTCGAGACGGATATCTTCAACAACGCCACACCTACTTTGAGCTTCCTGATTGTGTTCGCCCATGAAATAGATCTGAAGAAACTACGGTTCTTCTCCGGGTTGTGGCAAAATGGCCCCGGCTCGATGATATATTTGCCCACAAACCTTATACGTAGGGAAGTAGCCCGGTAACGTAACTTTTTCAGCTCCAAATGATGTCATTTGGAAGGATGAGTTATACCTCCTGATAATGCCAAGGAAATGTTGAGAGTAGGCAGATGTTCCATCCAACAGAATCTTCAACGGTTCTGGTGGTTCGTATATATCAGTGATTTTCACTTTCCCTCCACTGCAACACATACCAGGAGGTTCTTTCTTGAATTTTCTTGCCCCACAATGATGGCAGATCTCATCCATCTCACTTATTTGAAGTATAGGGATCAATTGATACTGATTATGCGGTCTATAGTTAAAGGCTTCTCTTTCCATTTTCGATGATTTGAAAGGGCCGGTTCTATTGGCAGCTGAATGCAACCGTTTGCTTCGGCGTCGATCGTCCGAGACTTCAGGCAGCTCTGGTTCTCTCGCTGCTGTGGTTGCTTGGCGATCGCTTCTGCGTCGAGCGTCCGCAGCTTCAGGCAGCTCTGCTACTCTTGCTGCTGCGGTTGTTTGGCGAACGCTTCGGCGCCGAGCGAGCGTAGCTTCAGGAGTCTCTGCAAGCTGAGCAGCTTTGACGCCTTGATGTCGTTTTATCTTCGGTCTCGACATCTCGTGACGCTCTTACAGTCTTCGCGTGTGGCGTTTTTCTCCCAATGCTGCTTCCTCGCTTTTTCGGAGGCATCATTAATTTATTAAAATTATCAAAATATTACTCTTATGTATTCATGTGTGGATTAATGTTATGTGTGGTGGTTGTGCTCGGGGCAACTCGTCGGGAGACTATCCCCGACAACTCAGGTCGCGGGTGTCCTCGCAAGGGGATCCGCTGCCAACTGGGGAGGCCAATTAGTCCCGAGAGCCCTGCGACAAAACGCACGGGTCCGGCTCAAAAAGTGCGGGAGTTCCAGCGATTTTCACTGGGGTCCGCGGGAATGAGCACAACCAACCTTTTGCCACTAAACAAAAGTAAATAGTCACTCTATTTTAGCACGATCTCCTGATCGAGGTACTGGTCCTATTGCTGAGGTAAATGCTTGATGATGAGGAATGGATGCGAAATGGATGAGGAATTGGTGAGGATTTGATGAGGAAACCTGCTTGATGATGAGGAATTGCTCGGGAAAAAATATCTCCGCTTCAACGAAAGTGTATATTAGAAAACCTCTATTGATGTGAGGCAGCATTTTCTGATACTGATGAACTATTGTTCTCAAGGAAATGTGTATAATAGACGACCTCTATAGGTTTTTGTTGATGTCAATAAGGCATATAAAAAGTTGATCGTGTATCAAATACCATGGACGCCGTATCGTCTCGAATTGGCGAGGAAATATAAGACGGTCTCTGCATCGGATGTGTACGTATAATATGAACATATTGGGGTGAGGCAGCATGTATTGATCCACTACTGTTCTCAACGAAAAGTGTATAATAGCGAACGTAGTGAGAGCTTCATACTCAACGTGTGCACATGAGAGAAAAGGAAACAACAACAACACAATACCTTGGAAATTTCAAATCCGTGTCTCGGCTTTGACCCTTTTGCTTCCGTTTTTGTCATGGGGAATGATGCATGCCGAGAGATCATGACCGGAAGTGTTTATTTATGTATTCAAGTATTTTTTATTCGCAATATAGAAATGAAACCCGATCGTGTTTATACACCGCACAGCGTTTAATATTCACAAGATAGAAATCAAACACGATCGGGTTTATACACCTCACAGCGTTTATTAATATTCACAACATATAAATTGAACCTGATCGTTTTTATACACCACACAGCGTTTAATATTCACAAAATAGAAATCAAACCCGATCGTGTTTATACACCGCACAGCATTTAATATTCACAACAGAGAAATCAAACCCGATCGTGTTTATACACCGCACAGCGTTTTATATTCTCAACATAGAAATCAAACCCGATCGTGTTTATACACCGCACAGCATTTAATAGCGAACGTAGTGAGCTTCATACTCAACGCATGCACATTAGAGAAGAGTAAACAACAACAACAACAACAACAACACAATACGCTGGCAATTTGGAATCCGTGTCGTCGGCTATGACCCTTTTGCTTCCGGTTTTTGTCATGGGGAATGATGCGTCCCTGGAGATAAAGGCATCGTCGGAGACATGAAAGACCCAAATATCAGACATGGTTTATAATTCCTCTACTGATTTTAATAAAGATAACTCCCGCATCATCAAAAAATAATTTTTCATCATGATTTACATTATTTGATCGCTGATCCCGAATCCAGGCCAAAGTGATGTAAACACGTAACACAGTAACAATAAAAATGGTTTTTATAACCATGGTTATAACCATAATGAACAAAGAAAATGTTAATAAAATATGACTTAAAGATGATTATTATATCATTATACGGTATAATATACATACGGTCATTTTTGCAAGTGTGTCGAAATCATAAGTCATAATTCGGAAACCGGGAAGTCGGAAGTCATTGTCTTCAATTGATTGTGGCATTATTTTTTCATTCTGTTGCAAATGGCGTTGGCCCCAAGTCAATCAGCTGAACTTGAAAAATTAACGTTACGCAATCAGGTGATGATGTCATAATTCGGAAAACGGGAAGTCGGAAGTACAATTCTTTTACATACGGACACTCCCGGGTCCATGTTCTGTCAGCCTGTGAAGTTTGGTGAGGATCAGTCCAGTACTTTTCACGTGCATAGGTCACAGAGAAACACACACACAGACACACAGACAGAGAAACTTTCAACCATATATATATATATATATATATATATATATATATATATATATATATATATATATATATATATATATATATATATATATATATATATATATATATATATATATATATATATATATATATATATATATATATATATATATATATATATATATATATATATATATATATATATATATATATATATATATATATATATATATATATATATATATGTATGTACAGTAGACTAGGCGTAAGTCGTCACCATCGGGACCGAGAAAAAAGTGACGACTTAGAAATGTGACGACTTACGCGTATGTGAACATTCATGATGACTGTGGGGTGAAGGATGAAGTCGCGCGTGGCCTGTACACATATGTGTGAGAGCCGGCTATTGTACCAAAAGGAAAACACAATCCTCGGGGCATAGGTGGGGATGAGTTGGTGAGTTGGAAAGTGATCAAGCAAAGATGGAATTCATGAATCAGTTTATCAAAAGTAAAGGTAATGAACAACTCTGTAAGACAACTCGTATACCATCGGTGATGGTATGGTGACAAATTACATGACACACAGTCATCGTGGTGATGATTACCACTCAATGCCTATGTGTAAGTGAGTGCGGTAATGTACAAAACAAGCCAATATAAAACCATGATCTGACTTCAACACTAAGCTCGATCGATCCTTTACTTCTTCGCGAAGTAATCCGTTATGTTTGACTGCCTCAAACTCTTGGGCATCTGATGCATGAGAAAGGATTCAAACCGGTCATTGTATTCCATGATGTTGGCTGGGCAATCCTCCACCGAAAGACAGTATCGGCCGAATATTTAGCCGAATCGTCCGAAACCGAATATTTGGCTGAGCCGACATTTGCCGAAACCAGATGATGAGCACGTCATCGACATCTTCAAAGGACACACATTTCACGCATTTCACACTTCCCACCGGCCTCACGATCTTCTCCACTTGTCCAAATATCTTGCCCTTATTCGTCAAGATATCGTTCAATGTCTGCCGTTTGATGTCCAACTTCTCAGCTATGTCTGTTTTCTTCATCAGTGGATTTGCCTCGCAAAATTGGATAATGTCGTATTTTTCTTGGTAAGTTTTAGTTGTAAGCTTACGCTTTGTCGCCATTGTCCTGCCTGCAGTGCGATCAACGTATGTACGCAGTTATAAATAGCCTATCACTGGCGGTGTACACCAATGAGTGAGCATCACGATTCCATGAAATCGGGCTTCTCATGAGGCAGCAGTTCTGTGTGACGAGTTTGGAGGGGTAATTTACCTGAGTTTCCATTACGTGGGAATGGACAACATCTGATGACTTAGACGAAGTGACGACTTAGAGATGACGCCTTACAGAGGGATGACCCTTGATTCAAAGGGATTTAATATGAGATAAATTCGGGACTTTTTGACACTGCCGACTTAGGCGAAGTGACGAGTTACACGCTGCCGACTTACACCTAATCTACTCTATATATACATTTATATATATATATATATATATATTTATATATATATATATATATATATATATATATATATATATATATATATATATATATATATATATATATATATATATATATATATATATATATATATATATATATATATATATATATATATATATATATATATATATATGAATATATATATGAATATATATATATGTATATATATATATATATATATATATATATATATATATATATATATATATATATATATATATATATATATATATATATATATATATATATATATATATATATATATATTCATATATATATATATATATATATATATATATATATTCATATATATATATATATATATATATATATATATATATATATATATATATATATATATATATATATATATATATGTATATATATATATATATATATATATATATATATATATATATATATATATATATATATATATATATATATATATTCATATATATATATATATATATATATATATATATATATATATATATATATATATATATATATATATATATATATATATATATATATTCATATATATTCATATATATTCATATATATTCATATATATTCATATATATTCATATATATTCATATATATTCATATATACATATACATATATATATATATATATATATATATATATATATATATATATATATATATATATATATATATATATATATTCATATATATATATATATATATATATATATATATATATATATATATATATATATATATATATATATATATATATATATATATATATATATATATATATATATATATATATATATATATATATATATATATATATATATATATATATATATATATATATATATATATATATATATATATATATATATATATATATATATATATATATATATATATATATATATATATATATATATATTCATATATATATTCATATATATATATATATATATATATATATATATATATATTCATATATATACATATATATATATATATATATATATATATATATATATATATATTCATATATACACATATATATATATATATAAAAATATATATATATATATATATAAATATATATATATATATATACATATATACATATATATATATATATATACATATATATATACATATATACATATATATATATATACATATATATATATATATATATATATATATATATATATATATATATATATATATATATATATATACATATATATATATATATATATATATATATATATATATATAAATATATATATATATACATATATACATATATACATATACACATATATATGTATACATACATATGAGTACATACATTTGAAATGAGTTAAAGTACATAAGATTTATTAAGACACCATTTTATCTTGCTTGTATATCATCTGCATCACTATGGAGATCAAAAGACTGTAAAAAGAGATTTTACTGACAGTCAATGTGATTCCAGTACAAAATCAACACCTTATGCTATTCTGTTAAAAAACAAGGGATAACGAAATTGAGAATACATTAATATAATTATTTTTATATCTTCCACAGTTGTTCATATATTTCGTACAACTATTGATATCATGATACCTTTTTGTTTTTTTCGAAGATACAGAAACTGATCATGTTTTTTTTGTTTTCATTTCTGGCGGTATAATGAAAAAGAAAATGGCGACTCCACAGGCGAAAGCTTAGTGCTTCGATTGGTTATTGGAGATGAGATCTGACAAGCAAGTTCAGGATAATTTCCATACAAGGTATGTAAGGAATCTGCCATCACAGAGTTGTATCAAAGAGTGGTACAAGAGGATTAAGGTGTCTGGAAGTTTTCAGAAAGAGAAAAGTACTGGTTCACCAAGAACAAGTGCAGCAAACATTGAATGAGTGTCTGAAACATTTCAAAAAGTCCCAGAAAATCAATTTGATGCACACTCAGAGAACTGTAACTAACAACCATCACTGTACATAGGATTTTGCATCGAAGGCTGAAGCTTTCTGCCTGTAAGGTGCAGATTCTGAAAGAACTCAAACCAAATGACTAACGCAAATGGAAGGTGTTTGCCTTGGAAATGCTGAGTTGCATAGACGATGATGAAGATAACTTGAAAGAGGTCATGCTCAAAGACGATGCTTGCTTTCATGTATTGGGGAAGGTCAACCAGCACAATTTGAGGATCTGTGGTTCTGACAACCCCCACTTGGTCATTGAACACATGCACCACAGTCCAAAGGTCAGTGTGTGGTGTGGCCTTCTCTATGACCGCTTGGTGTGTCCGTTTTTCTTTGCAGAGGATACAGTGAGCAAAACAATTTCCATGAACTTGTTGGAAGGATTTACCTTCCCACAGAAGACCTGCAACCTGCTATCATTTTTAAACATGACGGTGCTTCCTGTCATTGGGCCTTTGTCTTTCCAGCCATCCTGAATGAAAGATTTCCACGTTGCTGGATTGGCCAAGATGGACAAACAACCTGGCCCCCATGATCACGAGACATAACCTCCCTTCATGTTTTTTTCTGTTGGGGTTTGTCACTGATGTTGGCTACATAAAGGTGGCAAACCTGCAGGATCTTCGTTCTTAGGTCACAGCTGCATGCGCACTGGTGGACGCAAACGTGCTGAGCCAAACATGGCAAGAACTTGTGTACGGCCTTGACGTTCTGTGCATTGCAAACGGACCTGACATTTAAGTGTGTTGAAGGTGTGCACAAAACTTTGTGAGTTTCTATTTCATATAAACCAAAGGGTATCATTGTATTATTTTCCCAGTGTTTTCCCAAGTTTAGAATAGGTACACTGTATCCCTGCATGCCGAAAGAGGTGAATAAAGGGTTGGCTCCAGGAAGAGCATCCGGCCATAATTTTTGAGAAAAAAACATTGCCAAAAAAGGGAACCATGTGAAAATATTGTCATGGGACTCGCAAGCCTAACCTCTGCTCAACAGGGAAACATGGTTTAAAATGGTTGTGATTGTGTGGTGTGTGTGTGTGTGTGTGTGTGTGTGTGTGTGTGTGTGTGTGTGTGTGTGTGTGTGTGTGTGTGTGTGTGTGTGTGTGTGTGTGTGTGTGTGTGTGTGTGTGTGTGTGTGTGTGTCATTGTATCATTTTTGCTTCTAAATATATTAATAACTAAAATCTCTAATGGACACTTTAAAATTTAATTTTGATGTTATTTTAAACAAGGTGGATGACAAGAACAAATTGTTGGTTATCCTGCAGGATCAGTCCAAGTTTCGACAGCTGGAAAGCGTGGATACACATGACCGTATGTCATGCTTGGTGATTTAAATCGGAAAGAGGTTGCTCCAACTGCATAAACGTGGTGAACTGTCGAGGGAATATGACAAGAGGATCAAGCCGGTAGGCTCTTTTCATACGAGAATGTAGGGTCTACCGAAGATTCACAAGCAGATTATTCCTCTGAGACAAATTCTGTCCATGATCGGCTTTGCCTAGCATCAGAAAGCAAAATGACTGGGAGAATTAATGCAACCAGTGCTCGAGTCAGTCTCAGGGTATGTCATAAAAGATTCTTTCACTTTTGCTGACACCATTAGTGAGACTGTCCTACTAGTTTGGAGAGTGTAATGTGTTCTTTTGACATTGATGGCCTCTTTACAAATGTCACTTTGACAGGCAGAAGAGCTCAAAGGGTGGAGGAGCTCCTTGTGAGCCAATGGCCATCCATATCTAGTGCCTAACTGTGTCTGCAGACGTCCTCCTGCAGTTGGTTTACTTTTGATTGGGAGGTTGGCAGCAGAATTTGCATTCCAGCCACTGTAAAAACCTTCGTTCTGCAAAACATTCTCACAGCATGAAAACACACTCTATGGGGGCACATCCTGTGCATCTGCCATTCGCAGAGCAGCTCACCAGATGACGGGATGGGGGCAAATCCTATGGGACCCCAAATATTTGATGATAGGAAGGAAAACACGAGGTCACCTTCTCAGGTGAGATTGTGGAAGCGTGTATCGGGGTGGCGCTGAGGTGTTGTCCTCCAGACGGCAGTCTCCTTCATTGACCTGAGGCGGTCCCTTCGGCAGGGTGCCTGGAATGTCCTATCCTGCAGAAAGGATGATCACCTGTCACTGCTACCATCTGAATTAATTCGTTTGGACATCAGTATTGCGGCACTCTCTGAGGTTCGGGGACCTGATTACAGTGAGATCATGATGGGTGGTTACACCTCTATTGGTGTGGTCGCTCTGATGGTTACCATGCCCAAGGAGTTGCTGTAGCTTTGTCCAATAAGCTGACTCCAATGATAATTTTGGCAACACTGGTCAATGTGCGTATTATGAGACTAAGGATTCATCACTCCTTGGGTGTCATTTCCCTGGTCTCTGTCTATGTTCCGACTGAGGTGAGTGATCTTACCGTGAAGGACGCATTCTATGCCATGCTCGAGTCTGTGGTTGATCCGTGCCCCAGGCATGACACTCTTCCAGTCTTGGGGATTTCAATGCATCGTCTGGATCTGACAGGGATGGTTATGAGACATGTGATGGTCCCAATGGGTCTGGATCTGTGAACCAGAATAGCACTAATTTCATTGAATTTGCCAGAAGTTATGGACTCAGGCTGGCTGGTTCATGGTTTCAGCACCCAGAGGCTCAACGCTGCACTTGGTATTCCAGTGCTGGCAGTGTGTCAAAGGAGATTGACAATGTGCTCGAAGATGGTCACTGGAGGATGATCCAGAACTGCAGGGTCTACCGGAGAGCTCAGTTCCTAAATACTGACCACAGGCTTGTTGTATCAATTTTGATGTTTCAGCTTCAATCCAGCAGAATTGTACCATCACCGCTGAGGCTGGATGTTGGCAAGCTCAAGGATAAGGGGGTAGCTGAGGAGTTTGCGAACAGGCTGAGTGGAGATTTGGGGGGTCTGTGTGCTTTGAGAGATCCTGAAGAGTTGTGGATTTTCTTCAAGACCACCATAATTGATGTTGCTGGAAGTTGTCTTGGAACTCACCGTGGGGCGAATAAGAATTTTGTCTCTCACAGAACACTGGATACCATTGACCAGAGTTAAAGGACCAGGCTGAATGGCAGAACGCAACTGTTGAGGGAGCTGAGGCGCAAAACTGTATGTGCACTGAGGGTGGACAAGGAGGCCTATGTGCGAAGAATCTGTGAGGGGGTAGCTTGTCACAAGTGGTCAAGTGATTCTCATCCTGCTTACAGGGGAAATGCACATTGCATTTCTTCAAGCCCGTCCCTCGTTGCACTACAGTTAGTACAGAGGGTGGTCGGCTCTTGACAAATGAGTCCAAAGTGAATACCTGCTGGGCCGGTTACTTTGAGCGGCTCTACCAGGCTGATCCAACAGCTGTTGATTTGGATGTCAGGGTTGTTACAATCCCGATTGCTGGTCCTCCAATCAACTGTTGTCCAGCTTTGTTTTTGGAAACACAGGCTGTGGTGAACCCGTTAAATGAGGTGAAGCTCCTGGGATTAGTGGCATCCATGCTGAACTTCTCAAGGCTGGTGGAAGTGCTGTACTCGTGTCGTTGGATGCAGTTCTGTGCGCTGCCTGGAACACAGGCATCATCCCAACTGAATGGAAGAGGTTGGGTTTGTTGTCCCTTTATGGAAAGTGAAGGGTGATCGCCAAGCCTGCAACAACGACTGAGGGGTGTTGCTGTTCAGAATGCCATGCAAGTCTTTGCTCAGATAATTATTGACAGGCTTTGCCATCATTTTGCTTGAGCACCAGCATCTCGAGCAGTCAGGCTTCACACCAAATAGGTCAATGATTGACCGTATCCATGCTCTTTGCATGCTCACCAAACACAGACGAGAGTTTGGCAGGGGCTGCTTGCAGCCTCTGTTGATCTCTGTGAAGCGTTCGATTCAGTGAATCTGGATGCTCTCAAGAGGATTCTTGGTCTTCATGGAGTGCCACCAAAACTGATCGATCTGATGTCTGAATCCTACTCTGATACTGAGAGTGCTGTGAGATGTGGTAATACCATCTCTGACTTATTTTCAGTTGTTACTGGAGTTTTTCAGGCATGTGAACTGGCCTCCATACTTTTCAGCATTGTATGGACTGGATTCTGGGGAGCATGTCGGAGAGATCAAGCGGCGGTGCATCGTTTGGGAAAGTCAATATCTCTGATCGTGATTTTGTGCATAATGCAGTCATCATTGGGGAGATTCTGGATATCCCTTTGGGGGCATTTAACGTGCTGAATTCAGAGTCAGAGCCGATGCTATTATGGGTTTCCAGGGTCAAAACGAAGATCCAGGCTTTCTTTGATGTCTTGGATGCTGCTGTCCTGTCTGCACCTGTTTCTGGTGAGGATTTTGAGGTCAAGGAGAGATACACTTAACTTGGCAGTGATATTCATGTCTCTGCTGACTGTGAGTCAGAGGTCAACATTTGTCTGGTCGGGCCTGGGGAGTCATGGATTCACTGGATCAAGGGGTGTGGCACTGCCGGTACCTATGCAGGATGACGAAAGTCCAAGTCTTCATGTCCTTTGTGCTTCCAGTCTTGATCTATGGATGTGAGACTTTGACTTTGACTTTGACTAGGGATCTGAGATGAAGACAATTCCTTTGGAAGCAGGTCTCTTTGGAGAATCCTTGGCTATCACTGGTCGAATTTTGTGTCCAACGAGCGGTTGCTGAGAGAGACTCAAATGAGATTTGTTACCTGCATCGTCCGAGAGCATCAGCTGCAGCTGTATGGACATGTGGCTCGTTTTCCTGACGATGATCCTGCTCACCAGATTCACTCAGCGAGGGAGCCTTGTGATTCGATGAGGCGAATGGGCTGACCACGTGCCTCATGGTTTCAGGAGTTTGATCAGCACCTCAACAGATGAGGATGGGCCAGGCATGTGCCTGTGGGATGGCCAGAGGGAGGCCCCTGGAGTACTGGCAGAAAGGGGATGCACCAACGCGCTGCTCCGGCAATTTTCCTGATGTGGATTTTTTTTAACCCACCCCATTGTGATTGTTGAAGGATTCTACCTGGCCGATTGTGGAATCCTATATGACTTCAGGTATAGTTTAACGATTGTCCGATTTGGTTATAAAATCCTGCATAAAACCCATTGACACTGATAACCGATGTCCACACAAGTCCTTCCTTGTGAAAGAATTTATTATTCTAATTATACACCATACACTTCTCACCCTCGTACAATGAACTTAAGAATTCCCATTGATTGCAATTTTATTTGGTTCTATTTCATTTATTCTTACTTTAGTTAACAGTTAGACCAACCCGATTCAATTCACTTCCAAATTATATCAGAGAGTTTTATTCTAACTTGGTACTTGGTCAGTTCCAAGGAGCACAAGCCACTGAGATTCTAATACTTCCTCAGGTACTTGCACTGAAACAATTTCACATTTCAAAGCATTTTATACTTTCATGGGAGAGTCGTGGGGGCTATCATACCAGACTACAGACGTGTCCTTTAGAGGAGAAGCCACTTTGTACATTTTGAGGCAACGGTTCGCTGTTATCAGCTCAGGTCACTCCGCTCCAGACCGAGACATTTATCAACATTTAGGGCAAAAATCTCTTGGCCAGAAAGGACAGACAATTCAACTTCTAGCATAAAACTTACATTTCTAAAACTCCATTTGTTACAATTTAGAATACATTGATATAAATTTTTCCCCCACACTCCCATACCTGACAAGAGCTGACCTTTGACAGAGACCATCGATATATGTGCACATTTGCGATATCACATGAAACTTGAAAATCTGCCCATGTCTGAATCTGTCTTCATAGAATTGAGGAACATGGCCACAAGAGATGTCAAGTTTAGCTTTAATAACATAATGTTTGTCCAAATTGATGGGGGTGACCATGGGCTCTCCTTTGGGCCCATCATTAGCAAACATTTTTGTTGGCAATCAATAACTGCAGAAGCTGAACACGTTGAAGGTCTCTCATTCCCCCATCTTGTACTACAGCTGTGTGGATGACATATTTTGCCTGTTTGAATCTCGTGAAGTCTGTGACCACTTCTTGAATGAATTTAATTCTCTTCATTCTGCCCTCAAGTTCATGACAGGATTGAAACGTTCTGATTTCTTCCCCTTTCTGGATGTCCTTGTAGAGAGATCTGCATCATCATTTACTCTGTTCATCTACAGAAATTCCACTTTCACTGGCCATTCTAATAATTGGGACTCTTTTCGTTCAATGATATACAAAATTGGTTTGATTAATGTAGCAGTGAGTCGAGCTAAGAGGATATGTTCAAACTCCAAGCTTCATTCAGAGATTGACAATATTGCCAGCATCCTCAGTGAGAATGGATATCCTGAGTATATCATCAAGTTTTTGCACAAATTCATTGCTGCTATAGATGAATGGAAGATTGCTCCTGAAAAGTGCTTGGTCTACATCAAGATTCCTTGGAAAGGAAAAATGTCGCAAATATATGAGGAACAAATCAATGGATGCATCTCAAACACGAATCTGGCTGTTCATACAAGAGAGATTTTTACCCCTTGATGTCTGATTCCTGCTGTTCAGAAGGATGTTATGCTTGCCTCAAAATTTAGCAATATTATTTATGAGTTCACGTGTCGATGTAATGCTCGGAATTTAGGAAGAACTGACCAGACTCTAACTGACAGAATCAGCAGCACGTTCCTTTGTCCATCAGGAAAAACACTATTGGTACACAAATACAGCCTTATACACGTGCTTGTGGGAAGGTCCAGCATCAATCCCAACATCGTGTGTATCCGATGTTGGACAGCATTTGATTGACAATGCAAACTGTGCTGAACAGTATAATGTGGATGTACTCAAGATTTTGAGAAGAGGACGAAGTATAATGCATCTCCGTATCCTGAGAAGCGACATTTATCTATTCCATGGACCCTATATTATGTCGGCAAAAAGAGTTTGTAAACTCGCTTTGCTTATTTGTGAAAAAGAAGAAGAGGAACACGATGTCATCCCACGATCACAGATATTGATGAAGAGGATTCTACAACACACTTCACAGCTCCGTCTCAGAATTTGCAACCTCTTTTTTTTTTTGTATACCTTGTCGAGGCTCGTATGAGAGCTAACACACAACTCACAGCAAGGGGGCATGAGACAAAAGAGGCGGGAGTGGAAGGGACAAAACAGTGGGGAACAGACACATTAGGTGAACTATGGAAGGGAGATGGATGGGGATGGGACGGGGAACATGGTGAAGAGAAGATGAACATTACAGTGACTTTCAGGAAGGAAAGCAGGGGAATTGAAGGAAGTGGGCTTGGGTGGATTATCGGGGGTATAAAAGATCAAGGATTTGGATGGGGGAAGATTAGAGGTGGTGGTGAACAGCTGTTTTGAAAGCCTAGAGGGAAGAATGGGAAAGAATAGAGTGAGGAAGTTTATTCCAAAGGCGGGAAAAAAGAGGAATGAAAGTTCAGCTATTCAGCTCCAAATTCAGCTAATTGGAGAGCTGAACACTGAACTGTCACCTCCCCCTGAGACCATTAGAAGTTGATGCATCAGTGGAGAATATCTCAAAATGTTGACAGATTCGGATGAAACTTGGTGTAAATGTTGGGTGTGTGACAAGGAAGAATTGATTCAATTTTGGGGAAGACCCAGATCCAGATCCGGATCTGAGAATTTTTTCAGTGATTCTTCACCATTGTGAGATATAGCTGAACCGATATATAGCACATCTCAAAAAGTTGTGGATGGATTCGGATGAAACTTAGTCGACAGGTTGGGTGTGTGACCTTGACGAAGAATTGATTCGACTTTGGTGAAGATCTGAATTTATATCCGACAACTGGAATTTTTTAAGTGAATCTTCCCTATTGAGAGATCAGGCTCAAAAACGATATGTCGCAGGATAGTTCAAAAACTGTATTGGCAAAGATATGTTCTCGTGGATCAGGCATTACAGGGTGGAGTTTTGCACTGTAGCGAATGCCCTTCTAGTTAAAAAAATGTCATGGGCCAGATATGTTCCCATGGAACAGGCATTACGGAATGGAGGTGTGTGCTCTCCTGAGTGCCATTCTAGTTTATGCATGGAGTGTTCTCCCTGGAAAGGTAGTGGCAGTAGAAGCAGTGGATAAGTTTAAATTGGAATTAGATAAGTACCTTGAAGTATTTGAGATAGAGAGAGGGATAAAGGGATTTTAACCAGTACTTTTAGGTTGCTTGAGCATTGATGGGCGATTGTGTGCATCTGTGCCGTTTTTGTGGGGGTCTCGTCAAGGAAACTTGTGTGGTTGATGTGTTTTTTTTTTAACCCAAGAACCATCTTCATCCATGCCCCATCCATCCCTCTATCCATCCATCCATTGGGACCATACCCTGTGCAGAGCATTGGTGCTGCCTACGCAGTCTTCCTGGCAATTGCGCACAATCCTGGACGGGTTACCACTCCGACACAGGATACCAGCATACTGTCACACATTTGGCTGACTTCGGAAGGATGACAGGCAGAGTCAAACCCACCTGGTATTAATTCAACAGCTATTGGGATTTGAACTCAGGATTCTAGGATCCCAAGCACGCCA
Organism: Eptatretus burgeri; assembly: GCF_056783735.1. NCBI lineage: Eukaryota > Metazoa > Chordata > Myxini > Myxiniformes > Myxinidae > Eptatretus > Eptatretus burgeri. Next base: position 154,176,284 of record NC_140961.1, read on the forward strand.
CTCTTACCATTAAGCCAACACCAGGAATATCATGCTCCCTCCCCTCGAAGGGAAAAAAAAAAGGTAACTAAAAAGATAACATTTTGCATTTTTGGCTCACCTGGACTTTAATCAGATGAGCTTCTGCGATCGAGCAGTGTCCGGAGGTGAGTGAGTGAGTGAGTAAGTGTCATTCATTCAATCCATAAACACTTAGTCATTTTCACTTGAACCAAACGCTCGATTTTGATGAAACTTAGCCACAAGCTTCATATCTAATGCCTAACAAAGGTGTATTGATCGGATCAAATCTGTGCTCATTAAGGTCTGCAGGGTTTTTTTTGACCCCTCACCCCCCCCCCCAATTTTTTTTTAGGTATTTGCTCTCTTCTTTGAAACTACATACAATTTTGATGAAACTTGACCACAAACTTCATCACCAGTGATGTACCAAAGTCTATCGACCGCATTAAAATCTGCACTCATTAAAGGGTTGTACGGGTCGAAGGGGGTTGAACCCACTCCCTCCAAATTGGTATTTGCTCTCCTCTCCAAAACGACACATACCATTTCGATGAAACTTGACCACAACCTTCATGACCTGTGATGTACCAGAAAGTATTGACTGCATAAATATCTTCTCTCATTAAAGGGATCAATGGGAGGATTTTGACCCCCAAAAATAGGTATTTGCTCTCTTCTCAGAAACTACACACACCATTTCGATGAAACTTGACCACAACCTTCAGCACCCATCTTGTACAAAAGTCTATTGACTGTATGAAAATCTGCACTCATTGGTGGAGCCTATGCTCGGGTTTCTTCCCCCAAAAATAGTTATTTGCTCTCTTCTCCAAACTCGACAGAGAATTTCAATGGGACTTAACCACAACCTTCAACACCCTTGATGCACCAAAAGTTGTTCATGGCATTTGAAAATTCATGGTCTAAGGGGGTTTGTGTGGGGTTTGAGTGATTGTTGCTCCTGATCCAGGTGAGATTCAGGACAGGTGATCCTGTTTTTCTTATTTTGATGTGGTGTTTATAAATCGGTCTGGTGTTGATGTGGCACAGTCATAGTGGACCGAATAGCCTACACCTGTGTCTAATTTCCTTCTGTAATGAAGAAACCACAAACTTATTGGGTATTGCAATAACCATTGATTTGCTTTTGTTCGCATTAAAATGGAAATACAAATCTTGGGTTCCAATATATGCAACAAAATCTGACAATTTGTGAGTTATACTTCCTTCCATAATAATATTGAAGGAAATATTGTGAAAGTTATTATATTGTGGAATTGTGTGCAGATTCACCCAACTGCTATTCCTGTCCAGAGATGTTCTGGTCGACAAAGGAAAGGAATGGTTGTGTACAGATGCCTATAGAGTATTTGGGCTTTTCAGATACCCTTAGTGTTATACTGCTGGCATGCACTGCATTGGGACTTGTGTTTACAATGTTCATCGGTGTGATGATGTATAGGCTTGATGAGATGCAAATGAGAATTGGACTTTTACTTTTTGCACTGACAGCTTGCTTTGTTTGTATTATTAGTTTTATAGGTGAGCCAACAGATGCAACCTGCCCATTACGGCAAACACTTGCCTTCACTTCACTTGTGTTTGTTATTTCTTGCGTTATAAGCAAGACCCATGAAATGCTTTTGCAAATAAAAGGTAAGTTTTTACAATGCAGCCTTAATTAAAACCACTATTAATGATTGCACAGCTAATTAACATTGAAGCATTTGCAGTTTTTAGAAAACGATTGCCAAGAATAACACTGCAGGATGTTAACAAATGATTAATGAACATCTGATCCAAACTCATGATGGAGAGATTTATATAGCCACTTGATCACTTTGTGACCAAGAGCAAGTACATTGGTGCAAGGTGGTCACTTTGACACAAAATTCATCGTTGTCTTTTTCACAAATTTCCACTCTAATTTCAATTGCAAGGTGGTTACTTTTTCTGTGGTGGTGGCCAGAAGCTCACCTAACTCACATGCAAGGTGGTCATTTCAAGGTTTCCATTAGCCTCACCATTATATAAAAAAGTACAATCACCTTGACAATGACCTTGAAAGTGCAATCTCCTAAATGTAATCACCTAGACATCTTTAAATTTATATTTTGGATGTAACTCTTTTCAAAGAATATGTGGTCCATGAAGGATCCCCATCTCCTCAAAGAACACCAAATGGAACCTCCCCGACAGATACGATAACATAAGGAGTGAAAACTAACCCTACACACCTCATTTGCTCAGTCGACCTATCCCTTATACTTCGCACTTATCTTCACAAGAAATACAAATGATAATTTGCTTCCATTCAGTAAACATATTTTATTTTCAGTTAAGTGTTGACTAAATAGAATCATTTTTCCAGCACCACTTCCAGAGATTGGTTTCTGGATTATATTGAGAAGAGTAAATCCACAAGTTTTTGTGTTGCTGGGTGTGATCCCTCAACTCTTATTGTGTATCCCTTGGGTCTTGTGGAACCCCACAAAGTCAATGAAAAATATATCAGCAAATCCAGGAACCGTCATATTGGAGTGTCAAGATTCATCACATGTTTGGCCAATCAGTGCTTTTTCTTACTTGGGACTCTTGATTTTAATATGTTTATGGTTTTCCATGAAAATCTCTGAACTTTGCCCATCATTGAGTGAGATAAGATTTGTTACCTTCAGCATGCTGGTCTGCTTTCTCATATGTTTGTCCTTTGTTCCAGCATATGCAAGTACACAGGGAAAATATTCCACCGCCTCTCAAATGTTTGCTGTCCTTGGTACTGGCTTTGGGATTCTGAGTTGTAATTTTGTCCCAAAATGCTATTATGCATTCAAGCTGAAGAAATGCAGTCAGCAGTAAACTTTTATTCCAATATATATGTGTGTATATATATATATATATATATATATATATATATATATATATATATATATATATATATATATATATATATATATATATTTATATATATATATATATATATATATATAAATATATATATTCGACTCTTCCTCGCCCCATCCCTCTTCCTTCCACAGATCTCCTAATGTCTCTGTTCCCCAATGTTTTGTTCTTTCCATTCCCACCCCCCTTGTCTCATATACCCCTTGCTGTGCGTTGTGTGCTCACTCTCATACGAGCCTCGACAATGTATCTGTTTTCTTTTTTCTGTGTCATTTCTTCATTATGTTTGGTTATTGAAGTGAATAAAGATAATTATTTTGTAGGTTTTTATGATTCAGCCATGACGCATCATAAGGGCTGAACCAAAGCTCTCCACACTTTCCAATCTTGTGCTGGATGTTTTGTTTCTTCCAGAGTAATTCAAGCTTTCATTAGAGCCTGCTTCACCATTTCCATCCTTCTCGTTATTATACAATTTTACAATATTACAGCCTTATGCTGTTCCTCCTGCTTTATTGTATAACTTTCACTTGTCTTTCGTGTTTGATTCTTTCAACCTGTACAAACCATTTTATTCTATAATTACATTTTCTCATACTCACGAAAATTTGTTGTTTTTCTCTGAAATAATCATTTTGTCTAAAAAAGTAAATCAACCCATTCTGTTTCATCAGTTTGTGATTAAAAGCATTTCAAAGAATCTAGTTTTTCCTTCTCTGATTTGTTTAAGGGCCCATGTGGCTGATATATATATATATAGATATATATATATATATATATATATATATATATATATATATATATATATATATATATATATATATATATATATATATATATATATATATATATATATATATATATATATATATATATATATATATATATATATATATATATATATATATATATATATATATATATATATATATATATATATATATATATATATATATATATATATATATATATATATATATATATATATATATATATATATATATATATATATATATATATATATATATATATATATATATATATATATATATATATATATATATATATATATATATATATATATATATATATATATATATATATATATATATATATATATATATATATATATATATATATATATATATATATATATATATATATATATATATATATATATATATATATATATATATATATATATATATATATATATATATATATATATATATATATATATATATATATATATATATATATATATATATATATATATATATATATATATATATATATATATATATATATATATATATATATATATATATATATATATATATATATATATATATATATATATATATATATATATATATATATATATATATATATATATATATATATATATATATATATATATATATATATATATATATATATATATATATATATATATATATATATATATATATATATATATATATATATATATATATATATATATATATATATCTATATATATATATATATATATATATATATATATATATATATATATATATATATATATATATATATATATATATATATATATATATATATATATATATATATATATATATATATATATATATATATATATATATATATATATATATATATATATATATATATATATATATATATATATATATATATATATATATATATATATATATATATATATATATATCTATATATATATATATATATATATATATATATATATATATATATATATATATATATATGTCCAAGTGGGTCGTCGACACAAGTAGTCAGAAAATATTGGTTCTGAGATGCCATTATTTTCCCATTGTCTTCAATGTTAAATTCGGGAAAAATGATTTGACCCTATCAATAAAGAGTATTCTCATAGCACATCACAGCTGTTTTAGTATTCTGGAAATTTTATTTATATATCGTAGATGTCACATTCATAAAAATGCATCTGGCCTGTGACTAAAGTCAACACCACAAAAGGTGGTTCATTTTGGTTCTGCACACAAGTAAGAAAATAACATAACAGAAAATCGATCCTTAACCCATTGCACAACAAATTTCCAAAACCAGATGCAAGAGATGGATACTATGTAAGAAAACGAAATAGAAATAAACACAGCCCCAATGATTGCAAAGAAGAAAAAAAATGAAAACTATAAAAATAAATATCAGCAGATTACACTCTGACAAATGGGAGAATGACAAAAAAGCAGGAAGATTAAAAAAAAGACCTTGACACGGTATGGATCAACAAGGAAGGATCATTGGAATGGCTAAGATGAGGTCAAATTAGTTGGGATGGAGAACGAGTCATCATCAATGTCCAATACCAAGGACACTACAAAATGCATTTTAGAAAATGGCAGGATTGAGCCAATTGAACAAATGCAGGTCTTTGTGGGGTAGAAACAGAAACTACCAGTCACCTTTTGGGATGTAAGAACTCATGTCGGAACAGCAGTACACAGAAAGACATGACATCGTCTGCGGAGTAATTGGGTTGGAGATTTCCAACCAAAAGAGAAAGCCCTTTATAATTTAACAGATCGTTTATTATAGAAAAACACATATACGTGGAAAGAAGAGCTTGTCTCATGAGTCCAAGCAGATCTCTGCAATTGAGCCATAATACATGGCCATTTATACAATTGTAAAATCGGGAGGGGTCAGAACATCACAGGGCAATTGTCAATCAGACGTCAAGAAAGCTTTGTTTGCATACGAGGCCCTTTAAGCAAGGAGAAAACAATGTTGTGCATAATTAAGCAGATTGTACTGTGAAAGAATGAATGTCTTCCTTCAGGGTGTGTATGCACAGAAAACCCTCATTTACTTTAGACAATGATAAGCATTTATCTCAACATGCAAATGGAGCCTCTAGTTTGCACAGCTTTTGCAGAACAATTGGAGGTCAATGACCTTTGCGTTTGATGCGATTTCAGTTGATAAGAGGATAAAGGGAAGACAGAGTTCATGTTTGCACAACTTTGCAATTGAATGGGAGCCCAGAGTTAATGAGACTAATGCCTCTGAAGACCAGACTCTGGCATCACAAAAATAATTCTCCCCAATTTGCCAACCAAGTGGAAAATATCAGATTATATTGTTACATAGTTAACTACTACTTTTTCTTCTTCTTCTTCTTCTTCTTCTTCTTCTTCTTCTTCTTCTTCTTCTTCTTCTTCTTCTTATTCTTCTTCTTCTTCTTCTTCTTCTTCTTCTTTTGGTTCTTTTGGTTTGGACCACAATGCTGATACTTCCTTACTTGGAATTAAAGAGTGAAATCCCAGGAGTAAAGATATGACATGGTATCTTACAATGTGACAGTTTTTCCCTCCTTCTGCTTTGTCTGGCTCTGGATCCACTGAGTAACCTCATAAATGAGCATGGACACGGATACAATCAGACATGTAACAGAAAAATGACCAAAGAAACAAGAAAGGTGACAGATCTACTGAGCATGGATGATCTAAAACTCATCACACAGAATTATAAGAAATTGGCAGAACAACTAAAACTGGTAAAGCAGTACTCAGAGAACATTCAAATGCAGTTTGGACTTGACTCTCTAATTGAGCGTACTCAGGCATTTTGCCTCTCGATGGCAGAAATAATGTACAGTGGTTGCCAGTCCTATTGTAGATCGCGGTGTTTGCTTTAACCCGTCTCTGCCCTAAAGCGGAGTGCACTTCATATTGTTCTGCAAGTATATTAGCATTCGCGAATTCGTGCCTCATCTACCCGCTGCCATAGATGATTTTCTGACCTCAAATGGCTCAAATATCCCAGCAAGCTGGTACTCAATTTCCCGACATCAGAAGGATGACAGGGCAAAAATACACATTCGTTCAAGGAAAAACAAAAAGAATGGATATCTCAATCGATGAAAGTACAACAATACAGGCAATATAAAAGAAAGCATCCTACAAAAACCTTGGAATAGAAGTTCTCCAGGTACAACACAAAAAATGAGTAAAATAATCAGAGAAGAGTACCTATGGAAAATAAGAGCAATTCTGAAGTCATCCCTTTTTCCAAGAAACAAAACCAAAGCTATAAATGAACTTGCAGTGCCAGTATTCCAATATAGCTGAGCAATTATAAGTTGGACACAATTGCAGATTAAGAATTTAGACACCAAAACAAGGAAACTTCTAACTATTCACTAGACAGTCTACAAAAACCAATGCATACCGAGGTCGTACTTACCGAGACGAGAAGGAGGAGGTGGTCTGATGCAGTTTAACCTAGTGCACAGAACATCATATGTCGGACTATCAGAGTATGAGAAATGCTCAACAGACTTTCAGATGACATTTGTGCATGAGGAAGAAACCAACAGACCAGAAGAGGGATGCTCTCGCTATCGAGTGCAGCCTGTGGCTGCTGGTTGCATCATTGGTTGGGATGTGGCTATGCCGCTGATGCAGTGTCCCCCTTACCAGTACACTGGTACTCATTTTGCTGACCTCGGAAGGCCGACAGGCTGAGTCAACCTCCTGGTGTATATGAATTCCGCGGCCAACGGGGCTTGAACTGAGGACCCTAGGATCCCAAGCTGCCACCCTTACCATTAAGCCAACACCAGGCAAGAGGGATCCTTAATCCATTTATCAACAAACTTCCAAAAACATGTGCAAATGATGTGTACAATAAAGGAAAACCAAACAGAAACAAACTCACCTCCAATGTTTGCAAATTAAAAACAATAGCAGCAGATATACTCTGATAAATTGGATAATGACAAAAGACCAGCAAGGTTAAAAAAAAGACCTTGACAGCATAGGTATTGACAAAGAGGACTCATTGGAATGGATAAGATGAGCTGAAATTATTTGAGAAGGAGAATGAGTCAACATAAATGCCCAAGACCAAGGACATTACACTCATGCCTTTAAGAAAACGGCAGGATTGAGCCAATCGGACAAACGCAGGTTTAGTGCAGTCGAAACATAAAGTGCCAGTCACCTCCTTTAGGTATGTAAAAAATATTCCAAAACCACTCTACACAGAAAGACATGACAGCATCCACAGAGTTAACCAATGGCACATCTGTAAATATTTCAACATCCCGGTTCCGGAACAATCATGGAAACACAAAACAAATCTATCCTTGAAAATGAACAAGTAATGTTCATGCATGGCAAGATGATCCCAGAAAGTGTGGACATTGCAAACAAAGAATTGCTTCCGGACATGGTGCTCAAACTCAAAAAGGAAAATTCAGCATCGTTGATCGAGGTTTCAGTTCCCAAGGACTTTGGAATTAATGCAACAGAAATCAAGACAATGACCAAGTTCAAGGATCTAAAAAAATGAGTTCAAGAGAACTTGGAATTTGAAGAAAGCTGAAAATGTACCAGTGATAGTTGGAGCTGCAGGAATGATAAAATATCTTGAAAAGCATTCCAGTGAATATCACCACAAGGAGCAATAAATGGAGGCTGTAAGAGTGTCATTGAAAATTTTGAAAAGAGCCCTTGGAACGAGGCTGTGAGAATGAAGCTTCACAGTTTGGTTCATGAATCATGATCCCGAACCAAAAATGAGGTAGAGATTTTGAGTTTTGTGAGAACTATTTTTCATCTCCTCAAACCCACAAGTGGAGATAACAATCAACAGTGACCCAAATAAAGTCTTACCCTTAAATAGTCTTGACTTAATCTGTACAAAAGACAGGCATGCCACAATCATTCAGGGGAAATTATAGAGAAAGCGGGAGAGAAAGAGAGAAAGAAGTTTGAGGCATGGTTTCAGTCCCTCCATCACCAGAAACAATCTGGCAGGCTTATGTTGGTCCAAAGTGGAGGGAGGCAGGAGGGATGGAAAGGAATGCGGTGGGTGTGTGGGAGCAGTGTGCAGTTGCAGTGTGTTGGGAGAGGTGTTTTTTTTTGTATGGAGCCGCTGCGCCCCAATAATCTCATGCTGCCGTTTGACTTTGTGGTCTCACACCAGCGCAATGCAACTCGCTTCATCCTCCCATTGAACAACACAGACAAGCAGGAAGGCCGGCAACTCTTGGTCACATTCCGATCCTTGGTGTGTCAGTCAGTCACCGATCCTTGGTGTGCAAGAGCTTATACTGGCCTTGGGAAAGGCGTGGCTTCAAAGGACAAGAGTCACTCCAATAAACTCTGACGCTGTATGTTTCTTCCCCATTGGTGTGAATGCACCATTGTTGACCAGGCAGTCATGCCAACTTGCCCTGCCACATCTGCCATGTTGTCTTCCATCTGGCCATGCAGCTTTTCTTCACTGGCAGCGCAGAGCTGGTGCAGTGTGTCCAATGCACCAGGTTTTTAGCACTAACAAGGCTCTGAATGTCTTTGTCATGCATGTTGCACAGTGTACATGGTTTGTGCTGTGGGAAGGTGCAGGGGGAAGGATGAAAAAATTATTCAAAAGGATCGAAGACGGGAGGGATTGAAAGGGATTAAATGAAGAGGGGGGGCGGGTTAAGCCGCCACAGGGTTTGCGAAGCTTGCGAGGGAAAGAGTGAGGAATCGAGATGAATGGATTGATTTGGGATTTTTCTGAAAGAGGGAAATTACAAAAGGGCATACAACCTTCGAAACACATACAACACATTTTCCCCATCCCTGCTACGAAAGGGAGGGTAACCTGACAAGACACAATTACGAATGAAATATCTAACGGAGGGTTCCTTCTGTGTTGAGTGTGTAACATCGGGGTTTTTTCCATAACCACACCAATATACTGCATGAATATATATATATATATATATATATATATATATATATATATATATATATATATATATATATATATATATATATACATACATATTGGAATTCCTACCTTTTTCTATTAGCTTTGCTTGTTCGCAAGTTCCTTATTTGTTTTCGCAGGCTTGGTGTGAATCAAACTATACTCTTGCCTGGCTGCTTAGAAAAAAGAACATTGGAACAGTGTATTATATGCAAAAATATTATTATGGTTAACCTTGAGTAATTCAGAGGAGTGCTGTGTGAGCAGAGCTCGGGAGTGACCCGTTATTTCCTCTTATCTCTACTTTTGTTCCACTATTCTTGTCATGAAATAAGCCAACTGCTTGCAGCTGGTCAGCTTGAAAGGGAGGAAAATTGTGAGATAAATACTTGTCCAGAAATAAAACCGACTATATAAAATGACAGTTTTTACAGCCATTTTTCCCTGCTGTGCAGGGGTTGGCTTTTTCTTGAGGCAATGTTTTATGGCCGGATGCCCTTCCTGACGCCAACCCTGGTCGCCTCTTACGACACACAGGGATATGGTACACCTATTCTAACCAGGGCATACACCGGGACCAGTACACTGGTACTCATTTCGCCAACCTCGGAAGGATGACAGGCTGAGTCAACCCCCTGGTGTTAATTCAGCAGCCAACGGGGCTTGAACTCAGGACCCTGGGATCCCAAGCCACCACCCTAACCACTAAGCCAACACCAGGCTTATAAAACCGACTATATGAGAGGGTAATATAATCGTCTCTGACAGCGGCAGCACCTTCCTGGCATCCTCAGTTCTTAATTTCCTGGTGTTTGCTGCGCTCCGAGCATGTACTGGTGAACAATAAACAGCTTTCTCTCAAGTACATCGATGTCTTCATACCTTGGAGAAGGGTGATTGACTTTACGACAATTGGCGCAGCGAGCAGGGAGCTGAGACAACGGAGGGGGGGGGGGTGGTGATAACCCTTGGTGACCAAAGAGAGCAAGCTGGCGCCGGTGACCAATTTGAATGAGGTCCTGAACGGAGAGTTTGAAGGCCAAGGGCATATGTCTAACGCTGCCTAGTCCAGGTGTTCCAAACCTGTGGTACGCATTCCACACATGGTACATTTGGACTTTCTCGGTGGTAAGCGCGTGGTACGCAGTAGCGTGATTTTTATTTTTATTTTTTTAAACGCAGTTTTTATGTTACTTCTCTCTCATGCAGCTTGTGCACAATGAATAAATTTATCTCGAAAGCGGCTGTACACTGACAGCTGTTTGTTATCGGCCATTGTGCATAAGTCTTATTATTTGTTTTGTCTCTACACGCCATACTGTCATCACTGCTTATTGCCCGGCTTATTGTTTCCATTATCGTTCACCAGCATCATGTCAATGCGAAAATATTCGGAGAGTTATCTCAAATTAGGCTTCACTTCCATCCAAAAGGTGAATTAGAAGCTCCACAGGGTGTGATTTGTGGAAAAGTTCTCAGCAATCAATCTATGAAGCCAAGTCTATTGAAGTGCCATTTTGATTCTGTTCATCCTGAACACAGCGACAAGGACCATGATTTTTTTTGTCGGAAGGAAAATGCCATGAAAAGAGCACGTTTCGACGGCAGCAGCAGCAGTTTTCAACAGCAGTCCACGACAGCCGTAAAGGCATGCTACTCAGTTGCACTGCGAATTGCAGAACAGAAAAAAACCTCACACCGTCGGTGAAAGCCTCATCCTTCATGCCACAGAGGATATCGTATGTCTCATGCTGGGAGAACAAAGCGCCAAGAATCTCAATTCTCTTTCGTTGTCAAACAACACAGTTCAGAGGCGCATTGAAGAAATGTCAACCAATATTCGTGACCAGGTGGTGGCAGAAATCAAGGAATCTCCATGCGGATTTTCTATGCAATTGGATGAGTGAACCGACGAGGCAAATTGTGCCCAACTGTTAGTGTTCGTTCGGTACGTGCATAAAGCCAAGTTCAAGGATGAAATACTATTTTTCTGCCCGCTTAAAACCACAACGCAAGCAAAGGACAGTTTTGAAGAGGTGTCTTCCGTCGTTGATCAAGTTGGGCTGTCATGGGTTGATCTGAAAGGCTGTACTACAGATGGTGCTCCAGCAATGTTGGGGTGCTGATCAGGTTTCCAAACGCTTGTGAAGGCAGTTGCTCCTGAAGTGCGCGGCCTATACTGTACGATCCACCGCCACGCACTCGCAGCCAAGGTGCTCCCTCCCCAAGCCATTGACTGACGTTCTCTCAACCATGATCAAAATTGTGAACCATGTGAAATCCCAGGCTCTCAATTCGCGACTTTTCAAGAAACTTTGTGAGGATCTCGACTCCGACCATAAAGTTCTCTTATTCCACACTGAGGTGAGATGGTTATCCCGTGGAAATATGGCAGAGCGCGTGTTTGAACTGCGAGCTGAGCTTCGTGAATTCTTCGAAATCGATGGAAAACCAAAGACTGTCGATTTTGTCGCTGCTTTGAACGACTCCGACTGGGCATTGCACCTGGCTTATTTGGTCGATATTTTCTCTCAGTTAAATGCCCTGAACAAGTCTCTTCAGGTGACTGGCGCGACTATCATTGAATACATAGACAAGGTCAAGGGATTTCAGGAAAAACTCCGTCTGTGGAAGAAGAATGTCGAAGCAGGAGTGGTGGTCATGTTTTCTTTCATGGCCGATATTCTTCAGAAGCGTGAAAAGAATCACCCAAGGGAGTTCATACAACTGGTAAAAGATCACCTCGCTTATTTGGATGAGGAATTAAATTCCTATTTTCCGGATCTCAAGGAACTGGATCTGAAAATGATTCGAAACTCATTTCGCATGAATGCATTGGATTTGCCACCTGGAACAGGACTGTAGGAAAGCTCGATTGATCTCCAGAACGACTCCACAGCCCGAGATCAGTTTGATCAGATGAATATTGCGGACTTCTGGTGTGGATGTTGGGGTATGCCTTGCCTCCAGTATGGAGAGAGGCCAAGAGGGAAGCAGAGTGGCCAGCTGAGTCGGGGCAGAGTGGGATGGGGAGGCAAGGCAGGCAGCTCGAGATAGGTTGTATGATGCTATCCAACATGCGCTGAAGCCCCCAACTTTGGATTGGAATAGAGTGTTTGCGATTCAGCAAAAGCCGGGAGAAAGAGCTGAGGAGATTAAACATCGGCTGATACAGGGTTTCCGAGCACATGGAGGAATCCCAACAGAGGGATTAATTCCCCAAATGTTGTTGACTAACTTCCTTATGGAAGGTTTGCGCCTGCACTTGAAAAAGCAATTGACATATGTGATGCTCGGGTGGCAGGCCCAGGTCACTGATGATATATGCACTGTGACCGACCAATGTATGGTGAGACATGAAGAGAAGGCAGAGAAGGAGGTAAAGGTCAAGGAAGAAGTAGTTCAGATGGTATTACGAGAGAAGGTAGAGAATCAGGAGACCCTCCCTCTCACCCTCGGAGACCTGCAATTTCAGATGAGGAGGAATCCGATTCAGAAGAGGATGAGAGCCAACGACAATCATTTCAAGAGAGGGGAAGACCACCTTCCAGATCCCGCAAATGATCAGATTGGAGACCCCAGAAGAAATCGCAGAACAAGGGTCAAGAAGACAGAGACAAAGGGGGTACTCCCCCACCAGATGCTTGTTTTGAAAGTGGAAAGAGAGGAGACTGGAGACGAGATTGACCAAGGGGAAAACAGAGATCACGTCCTCGTCCTGCTAACTCACAAAGGTCTTGACAGGAGGAGAGTGGACCCTCGAGGGAAGGAGCAATGCTGACATTCAACCCGACAGAGGAGCAGACCTACACTCTGGACGTCTCAGGTAAGAAGCTTTCCTTCTTCGTCGATACAGGGCCACTCGCTCTACAATTGCACCTAAAGAACTGCCATGGGTGGAAAAATCGAGAAATAGTGTACGGGTAGTTGGTTTAGGGGGTAATATTCAAACACTAGACACAAGAGCATAACTGCTGATAAGATGTGTACCATTGCGAGAGAAACACGCATTCCATCTCACAACCACCACACCAGTAAACTTATGAAGTCGAGATTTACTATGTAAGTTAGGATACACAATAGAATGTGCAAAGAAAGGGGTGTTTATTGACATCCCCCCAAAGAAAGCACAATGAGCAGTGATGGTTTGAATGACACCGCATCCAGTTGTCTCTTGGTGGAGGTTGTCGAGACAGCTGATTAGTGATGTTTTAATGTGCTTAGATGCAATCTTGGCAGAAAGCCAAACAATGCGAGATTGGCTAGAAGATGTACAGGAAGCGACAAGTACTTACTATGATCTCCCACATTGTACAATTTGCTATGATGCAACCGGAGATGATGTTGAATTTGCAAGAAAGATGGCTCCATGTTTGGGAAAGTGTGATGAATTGTCTGTTTGCCGCATGATGATTGGGAAAGAAGGCAGAGCAATGGAAATTAAACTCACAGAAGGACAGAAGGAATTGACAAATCCACCAGGTGTAATTGCCCATGTAACAATATCCACAGCAAAGGGATATCACCCAAACGATTCAGGCTTTATGGTTTATCGCCTGCAGGGGGCAGCAGTGGCTTGCTCAGCAACTTTGTTACATTGGCAAGTGCATAAATTGGCAGATGGTGAAGAATGGATCTGTGATTTTGAGGAACAGGTTCTACGAGGGATGGTGGAGGAAGTTAATCTACCTCCAAAACTGAGACGCTGACGCGAACTGTAAGTGAGAAGAAGGATTCAGAAAGTCTGCTAGAAAAGGTTCCACAAGAATTGTGGACCCGACATGATAATGATGTGGGTCGCATCATGGGGGCAGCACCCTTAGTGGTCAAACTTAAACCTGGAGCGCGTTGGCCAAATGTACGCCAATATCCTCTCCGGAAGGAGGTGGAAGCCGGAATAGCACCGGTAATTGAATCTTTAAAGAAACAAGGGATGATTGTGGAAACCTCGAGTCCGTGTGACACACCGATACTGCCAGTTAAAAAGCCACAGAAGGATAAGTGGAGATTTGTTCAAGACCTGCGAGAAGTAAATGAGGTGATTCAAAATATTCACCCAGTGGTACCGAGTGCAGAGGTGCTGATAACATCTATCACCGCAAACTCCACCAATTTCACCATAATTGATTTGGGATCAGCGTTTTTTACAGTCCCAATAGCGAAGAAATCACAATTTTTATTCAGCTTTATGTATAAAGGCCGCCAATATACATGGAGGTCCTGTCGCAGGACTTTGCTGACAGGTCGACGTTGTTCTCGCATGCGGTGCAAAAAGACCGAGATGATGTAGTATTTAAAGGAAAATCGGTGACGTTACAATATGTGGATGACTTGCTAATTTGCTCCCCCAACAAAGCAGAGTGTGAAGTAGATATGCTGCAGCTGATCTAGGCCCTGGCAAAGAAAGGCCATCAAGTAAACAGAGACAAGCTACAGTTGGTACAAGAGAAGGTTAAGTCCTTGGGGCACCACATTTCACACGGGTAAAGAGAGATGGACAAGAGAAGGGTAACTTCAATTGCAGAAGTGCCCCACCCTCGCACAAAGAAGGACATGATGTGAGTCCTTGGCATGGCAACCGATTGTAGACATTGGATTGTCGATAATGCAATTCTGAAGAAGGAACGATATGTTGTGGTCAGTAACAATCATCCCAATGTAATCGATTGGACTGAAGGAATGGAGGAATCAGGTCAGGTCAGGTATGGGAGCATGTGCCAGAACAGCGCGTCGCTGCGTCCACTTTCCGTCGGTACTCCAGGGGCCTCCGTCTGGCCTTCCCCCAGGCAGATGCCAGGCCCATCCCCATCTCCTTGAGATGCTGTTCAACCTGCTGCAACCACGAGGCACGTGGTCGGCCCATTGGCCTCCTCCACTCACGAGACTCCCTCGCTGAGAGAATCTGGTGAGCAGGATCAGCGTCAGGAAAACGAGCCACATGTCCATACAGCCGCAACTGACGCTCATGGACCATGCAGGTAACAAATCTCATCCGAGTCCCTCTCAGCAACCGCTCATTGGACACAAAATCTGACCAGCGATAGGCAAGGATTCTCCGAAGAGACTTGGTACCAAAGGAATTAAGTCTCCATCTCAGATCCTTGGTCAGAGTCCAATCTCTCATCCATAGAGCAAGACTGGAAGCACCAAGGACCTGAAGACTCGGACTTTCATCCTCCCGCACAGGTACGGGCAGCGCCACACCCCATGATCCAGTGAATCCATGACTCCCCAGGCCCGACCCAGATTTCTATTGACCTCTGACTCACAGCCAGCAGAGACATGAATATCACTGCCAAGGTAAGTGAATCTCTCCACGACCTCAACATCCTCACCACAAACAGACACAGACAGGACAGCAGCATCCAAGATGTCATTGAAAGCCTGGGTCTTAGTTTTGACCCAAGAAACCCGTAATCCCAGTGGCTCCGTCTCCTCATTCAGCACCTCGAGGGCCCCCAAAAGGATATCTAAAGTCTCCGCAAAGATGACTGCATCATCTGCGAAATCAAGGTCCGAGATCTTGACATTCCCAAACGATGCACCGCAGCTTGATCTTTCCGACATCCACCCAAAAATCCAGTCCATACAAATGCTGAAAAGTGTGGGGGCAAGTACACACCCCTGACGAACTCCAGTAGCAACTGGAAATAAGTCAGAAATGGTACCACCATATTTCACAGCACTCTCAGTACCAGAGTAGAGTTAAGACATCAGATCGATCAGTTTTGGTGGCACCCCACAAAGACCAAGAATCCTCCAGAGGGCATCCCGATTCACTGAATCGAACGCTTTCCAGAAATCAACGTAGACTGCAAGCAGCCCCTGCCGAAACTCTCGCCTGCGTTCGGTGAGGACACGAAGAGGAAGGATACGGTCAATCGTTGACCTCTTTGGTGTAAAGCCTGACTGCTCTGGACGCT
This sequence comes from Eptatretus burgeri, assembly GCF_056783735.1. Taxonomy (NCBI): domain Eukaryota; kingdom Metazoa; phylum Chordata; class Myxini; order Myxiniformes; family Myxinidae; genus Eptatretus; species Eptatretus burgeri. The sequence goes on from NC_140961.1 coordinate 154,192,885, forward strand.
GGTGCTCAAGCAGATGGTGTCGAACCCTTTCAAGAATTATCCGAGCTAAGACCTTTCCCGGCACTGAGAGCAGCGTCACCCCTCAGTAGTTGTTGCAGTCTTGGCGATCACCCTTGCCTTTCCAGAGATGGACAACAAGGCCACTCTTCCAATCAGTTGGGATGATGCCTGTGTTCCAGGCAGAGCACAAAACTGCATGCAATGACACAAGTGCAGTATTTCCACCAGCCTTGAGAAGTTCAGCATGGATGCCACAGATCCCTGGAGCTTTACTCTGTTTCAACCGGTTCACCTCAGCCCGTGTTTCCACAAGCGAAGGTGGACCACAATTGATTGGAGGGTCAGCAACAGGGATTGTAACACCATTGACGTCCAACTCGACAGCAGTGGATCAGCCTGGTACAACCGCTCAAAGTAACTGGCCCAGCGGGCTTTCACTTCAGACTCCTCTTTTAAGAGCCCACCACTCTCTGCTCTAACGGCAGTGCTCCGAGGGATGTGCTTGGATGAACGCAATGCGTGAATTCCCCTCTAAGTGGGACGAGAATCACCTGTCTGCAGGTGATGCTCTACCCCCTCACAGATTCCTCGCACATAGGCCTCCTTGTCCACCCTTAGTTCACGTGCAGTTTTACGCCTCAGCTCCCTGAACAGCTCAGCTCTGCCATTCAGCCTGGCCCTGCGACTCGGGTCAATGGAATCCAGTGTCCCTTGAGAGACAAAACTCTTCTTTGCCCTCCAGTGAGTTCCAAGACATCCACCGGCTACATCAAGGACGGTGGTCTTGAAGGTAATCCATAACTCTTCAGGACCCCCCAAAGCACCCAGACACCCAAAATGTCCACTCAGCCTGTTCGCAAACTCCTCAGCAACTCTCTCATCCTTGAGCTTGCCAACATCCAGCCTAGGCTGGGATGGTACCATTCTCCAGGATTTAAGGTGCAGCTTTAGAGTTGCCACAACAACAAGCCGGTGGTCAGTATTGAGGAACTGAGCACTCTGGTAGACCCTGCAGTTCTGGATCATCCTCCAGCGACCGTCAATGAGGACATGGTCAATCTCCTTTGCCACACCACCAGCGTTAGAAAACCAAGTCCAGCGATGAGCTTGTGGGCGCTGAAACCATGAACCGGCCACCCTAAGTACATGACTTCTTGCAAAGTCAAGGAACTTAGTGCTATTCTGATTCATAGTTCCTGACCCATGGGGACAAACACACATCTCATAACCATCCCTATCAGTTCCAGTCGATGCAATGAAATCCGCCAAGACGAGAAGTGCATCTCGTCTGGGGCACTGATCAACCACAGACTCGAGCGTGGCATAGAATGTGTCCTTCATGGTGAGCTGACTCGCCTCAGTGGGGGCATAGACAGAGACCAGGGAAATGACACCTAAGGAGTGACGAATCATTCGTCTCATAATACACTCGTTGACTGGTGTTACCTCAATTATCATTGGGGTCAGCTTATTGGACACAGCTACAGCAACTCCTTGAGCATGGTAACCATCAGAGTGACCAGACCAATAGTAGGTGCATCCACCAACCATTATCTCGCCGCAATCGGGTCTCAGAACCTCAGAGAGTGCTGCAATCCCGATGTCCAAACGCTTGAGCTCAGATGATAACAGAGACAGGTCATCATACTCTCTTACGGATAGGACATTCCAGGCACCCACCCGAAAGGACCGCCTCACTTTAACCCAAGGAGACCGCCGTCTGGTGGACGACACCTCAGCACCACTCCGACACACTCTCCCGCAATCTGACCCAGGGAGGTTGCCCCGTGGTTTCCCTCCTTTCATCAAAGATTGGGGGTCCCGAAGGGTTTGCCCCAATCCCGTCATCCGGTGAGCTGCCCTGTGAAGGGAAGCTGCACATGAGGTACTCCCAGGGAGTGGGTTTTCAGATTTTTTTGCGTTTGTGTGTTTTGCGGAATGCAGGGTTTTACAGTGGCTGGAGTGCAAATCCTGCCACCAACCTCCTAATAAAAAAGTAACCCACCTGCAGGAGGACATCCGCAGACACAGTTGGGCACTAGATATGGATGGCCGTTGGCTCACAAGGAGCTCCTCCGCCCTTTGACAAGTTTTGTTTTTAATCCTGCTGGGTGTCCATATCCAAACACCCTCCTCACCAGAAAACTTGGAGGGGGAGACGGTTTAGTCGCCGACAACCCGACTATGGAACAGGTTAGTACAGGTTTACATGGTACCTGTAGCAGGTCACATATCTGACCTGACCTGACCAATGTAATCGATTGGACCGAAGGAATGGAGGAATGCATTAATAAATTGAAGGTGGCACTCTTGGCGGCCGGCTTTGGGCCTTCCAGATTACGAAAAGCCGTTTTTCCTTTATTCTCATGAAATAAATGGGTTTGCACAAACTGCACTGACGCAACAGCACGGCGATCTTATATATGCAACAACACTGCTAAGTGCACTGTGGAGATCGTGATGGGTCATCCTCTTATTCTGAGAGTCCCCCACTGTGTAGCATCTCTCTTGACACAGAAACAGACACAACACTTAACCAATACACGATTGATGCAGTATGAGATGACCTTCCTGCACAGGCCGAACCTTCAGATAGAGCGATGTAATGTTATTGATCCAGCATCCTTATTAGCAACAGAGGTAGACGGCGATGCTCACATTGTACCGAAGCAATCCAGGTGGTATCCATGGTGCGACCAGACATAAAAGACCAGCCATTAGAGAATCCCGACTGAACCTTATTTGTTGACGGATCCGCCTACTGAGGCCAGAATGGTTCGAGTCATGCGGGTTTTGCGGTTTGGTCTGATATAGCAATTAATGAAGCTGCTCGACTGCCGTCGCACTACTCCACACAACAAGCAGAGCTATGCGCCCTGATTAAGAGCTTGTGAATTGCCAGTTGGCCAGATAGTCAATAATATACACTGACTCCAACGATGCATTTGGCGTAGTTCATGACATCGGTGCTATCTGGAAAATGTGAAGGTTCTTAACCTCCACAGGCACACCTATTAAGAAAGGCAGTTTAATATCCGAGCTTCCAGCAACCATTATGCTACCCAAAGCGATAGCTGTCATTAAGTGCCAGTCACACCAGAAGTTAACAACAGACGTCGATAAAGGAAATAATAAAGCAGACAAAGCCGCTAAAGCGGCTGCAGAACAATCCATTCCCTTAGTAATGCCGGTGCGTACAGCAAATAAGCAGGTTAAGCTTCACCAATATAGCCTATCAGATATCATTGCTATTCAAGCCGCAGCACCAATTAATGACCATGACAAATGGCAGGGAAAAGGAGGAACGATGGATGAAGATGGACGATGGACAAATAATGGGAAAGTTGTCGTGCCAGGGGATGGGTGGTGTTCAGCGCCCATCCCTGACCGTGGGGTGCTTTCGTACACCTGCAAATAGATTTTATCAATATGCCTCCATCATGCGGTTTTAAAATTATTTTGGTAGTGGCAGACATTTTTGCCTAATGGGTAGAGGCATACTCATTTGCAAAGGCAGATGCTGTCACTGTCGTAAAGCACTTGTTGAAAAGCTTCTTCTGTCGATTTGGCATCCCTTACAAGATATTGTATGATCAAGGGGGACACTTTACATGGGAAGTGACACAAGCAGCATGTAAAGCGTTGGGAATTAAACAAGCATTTTACTGTGTTTATCACCCACAATCAGCAGGTGCTGTGGAAAGGCAGAATGTAATTTTGAAGAAAATACTGGAAAAGATAACAACAGAAACAGGGTTATAGTGGCCGGACACATTACCTTTGGAATTAATGAGCATGCGGTCTTCCATAAACCAAAAATCAGGGTTATCTCCTCACGAAATACTGATGGGAATGCCCATGCGGCTGCATGTAACCGCTCCCATCAATATGAATAAGCTGGACATTGCAATGATGGACGAAAACTTGCTGACATTTTGCAAACAGCTTTCCAGGATTGCCCGAGCAATACATACGAGGGTGAAGGAGGCGCGGCCGGAACCAGTGGAGGAGTCATACCATACCTTCAAACAGGGAGACTAAGTGCTGGTAAAACACTTCACAATAAAAACAGCCTT
>NC_140961.1:154206960-154341960 GCF_056783735.1 Eptatretus burgeri
TTTTTTGTTTTGAGATTTTTTTACAAATCATTCAAAAATGAAAAGCTGAAATGCATTGTGTCAATAATTATTCAACTCCTTTGCTATTATGCTCCAAATTCAGCTCAAGTGCATCCAATTTTCCTTGATCATCCTTGAGATGTCTCCACAACTTGAGTGGAATCCACCTGTGGCCAATTAAATTGATCAGACAATATTTAGAAAGAAACACACCTTTCCATAAAAGATACCAAGTTGATAGTGCTTGTCATGTCAGAAACTCGACCATGAAGTCCAAGGAACTGACTGTAGAACTCCAAGATAGATTTTTGATGAGGAATAGATTTGGAGATGGGTATAAAACAACTTCTAGAGTGTTGAAAGTTCCCAAGAGCACAGTGAGCTCCATCAGGAGGAAATATAAAGAATATGGAACGACCCTGGTGCCAAGCTCCAACAACCCTTCATAGAGCTGGCCGTCAAACCAAACTGAGCAATTGGGCAAGAAGGTCCTTGGTCAGGGAGGTGACCATGAACCCAATGACAACGCTGACAGAATTAAAGAGTTCCTTGTCTGAGATGGGAGAACCTGCCAGAAGGGCAACAGCTTTGCAGCACTTCACAAATCAAAGCTTTGTGGGAGAGTGGCCAGAAGGAAGCCACTCCTCAGGAAAAGGCACATGACAGCATGCCTGAAGTTTGAAAAAAGACACGTGAAAGACTGAGAGCATGAGGTAAAAGATTCTGAGGTCTGATGAGACTAAAATTGAACTCTCTGGCCTGAATGCAAAGCACTATCTTTTTCTTCTTCTTCTTCTTTCGGCTGCTCCCATTAGGGGTCGCCACAGCGGATCATCCGTATGATCCGCATAGTGATTTGGCACATGTTTTACGCCGGATGCCCTTCCTGACGCAACCCTGGTCGCCTCTTATGACGCAGGGATATGGTACACATATTTTAACCGGGGTATACACTGGCCCAGTATACTGGTACTCATTTCGCCAACCTCGGAAGGATGACAGGCTGAGTCCACCCCCTGGTGTATTAATTCAGTGGCCCAACGGGGCTTGAAATCAGGACCTTTTGGATCCCAAGCCGCTGACCTAACCACTGCGCCAACACCAGGCATCTGAATGCAAAGCACTATGTCTTGTGGAAACCGAGCACAGCTCATAACCCATCCATCACCAACCCTACTGTGAAGCATGGTGATGGCAGCATCATGCTATGGCAATGGTTTTGGTTTTCAGCAGCAGTGATTGGGAGAAGTGTCAGGATAGAGGGAACAATTAATGGATTAACATGCAGACAAATCATTGAGGAGAACCTGCTTCTGAATGCAAAAGACCTGAGATGGTGGCGAAGATTAACATTCCAACAGGACAACAACCACAAGCATACAGCCAAAGCAACACTTAAATGGCTTCAGAACCAGAACCTGTATGTACTTGAGTGGCCCAGCCAAAGTCCAGTCTTGAATCCCTTTGAGAATCTGTGGGCAGACATGAAGATTGATATTCACCGATGCTTCCCATCCAACTTGACAGAGCTTGAGCAAATCGGCAATGAAGGAAGGGAGAAAATCCCCAAATCCAGATCTGCAAAGCTGTTGCAGACATGAAACATACACAAGAAGAATCAAGGCTTTAACCGCTGCCAAAGGCGCTTCTTCAAATTATTGACTCGGGGGTGGGTTGAACACTTATTGACACAAGACATTTCAGCCTTTATTTTTAATTAATTTGTAAAACATTTCTTAAAACATGTTTTCACTTTGATTAAATTTTAATTTTGTCACCAACAGTATCTGCACAAAATACCCCAAAATGACAATTTTTAATTCAGGCTTTAACACAACAAAATGTGAAAAAGTCAAAGTGTGTGAATACTTTCTGAAGGCACTGTAACGAGTTTCATTATGGTCTGGTATGTAATTCGTTTTAGGTCTTCCACAATCCTCAATTTTGTCTCAAAACAAAAACGACTACAAGACTTGTGAAGCCCATACAATGGTTTGTGAAGCCCACATTTTTTTGAATGATTACACTGGTCAACAATTTTTTACTTTCTGAATGTTGTCTAGATTTCTACAAGTGAATTAGGGTATTCTGGCACTGCTGAATCAGGAAATGGCATCCGTTTCTCTCCATCAGGTCAGGTTTTTGTGCTAAGTTGATTTGAAAAAATCATATCTTGTGACAAAATCAATTACATTTTTGTGGCATTATCAGCTGATTTTTGTCAACACATATCATCCTAAACATGTTTTTAAGAAAAAAAAATGTTTTGCCAACAACATTTATTGATTACATGATAGAAACATCGATTACTGTCATCTGAATGGTGGGCATTGATAAAGGTAAGTACAAGTAAATTGCATGTTGTGTCACCACTGTTCAAACTTCAAGGCTTGAACTTCCGTTTCTTCGAACTCCTGGAATGTTCAGCGGCAGGGAGGTCTCTCTTCAGATTCCAACAGTAGTCAGCCATCATGACTGCGTCCCAGCGACCCTGATACCTGGTCTCCATCTCCTTCATGTCTTGATGGAATCTCTCCCCCTGCTCGTCACTCATTGAACCCAGGTTCTCAGGAAACTGGTTCATATGTGAAAATAGGTAGTGCATCTTGATGCTCATGTTGCAGCCCAGGTTTCTGAAAGCAGTCAGCATGTTGTTGACAAGTTCTGCGTAGTTTGTGGCCTTATTGTTGCCAAGAAAGTTCTTCACTACCAAAACAAATGTCTTCCACGCTTCCAGTTCCACTTCGTTCATTGAGTTTTTGAACTCTGGATCTCTGATGAGCTGACGGATCTGAGAACCATCAAATATGCCAGCTTTCAACTTCTCCATGGTCAATCCTGGAAAAGCCTGGCACAAGTAAGTGAAGCAGTCACCATCTTTGTCCAGAGCCTTGGTGAACTGCTTGATTAAGCCGAGCTTGATGTGCAGCAGTGGGAAGAGTATTCTGTCTCTGTCCACCAGAGGGTCGTTGATGACGTTCCTTTCTTTGCATGGCACCAATTCCTCCCGCACAGGCCAGTCCTTCTTCGTGTAATGCTGAGCACGGTCCCTACTATCCCACATGCACAGAAAACATGGGTACTTGGTGAAGCCAGACTGTTGTCCCAACAAAAAGTTCACCATCTTCAGGTCAACACAAATAAACCACTTATGCTGATCATAACCAATTTTCTCCAGCACGTACTTCACCGCTTCATACTTCTCCTTCAGTGTAGTCGAGTGAGCGATGGGTACAGAGGCAAACTGGTTGCCGTTGTGTAGCAGAACACATTTCAGTGATCGCTTGCTGCTGTCAATGAACAGTCTCCAATCTTTGGGTTCGTACTGTGGCACTCCAAGCTTGAGCAGAAGCGCATGTCATAAATTGGCGCATGTAGGTATTGTACATTCTTCAGAGTTCGTTATTTCAAGAAATACAACTTTTTTGTATCACATTATTACAAAATCTGCCCCATTAACTTTAGTTTTGATCCACGAACTTTATGCTTTGCCTCACCAATTTTTGGAAGTTTTTGAGGTTTTATGACTTCAAACTGATCCCTTTTCGACATAATCACGCAGTTATAATCACGACATAATCATCGTACCTGAATACTTCTTGTCATTAAAATAATTATTTCCAATCAAAACAATTATTTGACACGACATTTTACCCCCACCAACTTCTTCTAAAATGCTCCACACATGCATACATGTGAACAAAAATGTAAAAAACGACATGTGGCCATATCTCAAAAACTTGACCTGATTGAACAAAACTAATGTGAGTTTTGGATTCAGCGCATCAGATTCGTCCTAAATCAGCTTAAAAAATGCAGACAACAAATTTGTTGTTGACCAGTGTTATTTAATCTGAATTATATATTTTGGCTTGTAATTTTAATATTTATTTAGTCTGAATTGAGTTGTACTTTCCATTTTCCTCATGAAATAATTACCTCCAGTAGATCCCTGAGAGATGTTTCTCTAATGCTCAGCATAAACTATTCATAATTTGATTGCACAAAAGAGAAAAGCACATTTTCTGATATATCATCTTCACAATTGTCATCAGTTAAGAAATGTTCAATTTCATAACACCTTTGATCATTCCCAAAATAATCCCCCATTTGGATGTCCCACGAGGCTCACGCTTTCATGAATAAAGCAGGAGTATTTATTCTCCTGTTCAGAGAGGTATTGACTTAGTTCAGCAACACTCAGAACATTGCGTTTCTGTTTCTCACATTGGAGTTTCATTTTGATGATTTTGTGACTTGTGATGGAGTGGATTAATAGAAATGAGAGAAGGGAAAGTGCTCCTCTTCGGGCATTCCAGCTTTTAAACATGTTTTCCTGGATTCCAACTTCATTGTTGTTTCTGTGTTTCAGATTTCTGTTTTCTCCATATTCCAGGACATTGTTTTGCAGTGCATGTGATATCAACATTGATCACATGTCCAGTGGAATATTCGTACCTGGTCAATTAATGCTCGGTGGTTTGTTTCCTTTACACAGGAGAGCAAACATTGCTCCATTGAATCCAAAACTCGGCCCTGAACCTGCCGTCTGTTCCGAGTGAGTATTCTTTAATATCTTTGTTAATTATTTGTTGTTGTTTTTTTTAAATCTGCTTTTGATTCAAAAAGAGATCTAAGGAAATAAAATATGAGTCCAATCTCTGCACAAAGTCGCAATTGTTTGCAGCCTGTGACTGACTGCTGGCTGCATAAATTTCTGGGAGCATGGCTGTGGGACTGATGCAGTGCCCTCTATTATCAGTGCACTGGTACTCATTTCGCTGACCTTGGAAGGATGACAGGCTAAGTCAACCGCACCTGGTATTAATTAAACAGCCGACAGTCTCAAACTCATGACCATAAGATCTTAAGCCAGCCACCTTATCTGTTGAGCCAACACCAGGCTTATTCACAAAGTGAATTGCATAATTTAATTTTATATTTGAATGTCATTTTTTTTCTCCATAATTCTTTTCTCCTCCATAATTTTCTCTTTTCATCCATACATTCTGAATATTCCTCGTGATTTTAAAATCATAATCCAGATCTTCGGCAAAATCTAACCATTTCTTCCTTGTCACACACCCAACTTGTTATCCAAGATTAGTCCGAATCAGGACACAACTTTTTGAGATACTGTGCTAAATATCATTTTTGGCCTGATCTCTCAATGATGAAGAATCACTCAAAAAATTACAGTATCCAGATTGGAATCCGGATCTTTCCCAAAATCGAATCATTTCTTCTTTGTCACACAACCAATCTCTCCACCAAATTGCCTCTGGATCCATCCTCAACTTTGTGAGATATCATGCTCACAATTAGAAAGTAAAAGAGACAGACCAATATGGTATTCATAGAATACATACCCCATGCAGTCTTGAGAAGGACTGGGTGTGAGCCAACTTTTCTGTTTTATATTTTTTTATCTCTGGGCATTAGACATTGATTAATTAACCATGTACATTCTAATGGGGTTAGCATCATCCAAGTAATATATGTGATACCATCCAAGTAATATGCAAATGGTCATATAACATGTGGCAAAGTTGCAATTTCCTATGTTGAATGGTTTTCTATGTACGCTATTAACAAAATGCAGACACAAACGTATGTGACCAATTGCTTCATCCTGCTTTTTGGTTTATGCTCGCAGGGTAATAATCACTCATACAGCGATCATTGGCAAAACAGAACAAAGTAGAACGACACTCGGTGGAGTGTCTAACCCCAGCAGGCTGAACAGTTTATTCGACAGGTTGTATTTACTCTTGATATATATTTACATATATATATATATATATATATATATATATATATATATATATATATATATGTAATTTAATATTTAACTCCATCTCAATTTGAGAAGTAAGGCTGATTTTGACATTATGACTTTAAAAATAATTGGCGTTTCAATTTATTGACCTGATATGCAAATCCTGTTCAGACTTCAAATCAATCGGATGAAAATTGAGGATTTCAGAAATTTGGCCAAGTTGACCTTTTGGCAGATGTTGACCACAAAAAAATTGGTGGTTCAATTTAGTGTCCTGATCTGCAAATTCTCTTCAAATTTCAAGTCAATAGTAAGAAAAGATACAATTGTAGTGATTTGGTCTGTGTTGACATCAGAAGGTGTTTGAATTCAATGATTTGACATGCACATAGCCTTCAAATTTCTAGACAATCGGTTGAAAATTGACAATTTTGGAAAATTGGCCTAACTTGACATTCGGTCTATGTTGACCTCAAAAGAGTGACCGCTATATTGTTGTGGGCCAGGGGTCGGTGGCGAGGAACAACTGCTAGACCGAGTAGTAGGGCCGTCTCCCACTGAACACCCGGAATCAAAGGTGGTCACCCCGGATAACTCCGGAGTTAACGGGTCGCTTAAAGGACCGTGGTCACCAATATTTCGACGGCGTGAGGTAGGGTCCACTTCTATATTCCAATTTACCTCAGTACTCACGCCATCTAATTACCGGGGAAGCCACACCCTCGGCCGAATTTGTCTGAACCGAGTTGCTGTTACCGACTCGGATCCGGCATAACTGAGCAGGGATTACCAAAGCCTGCCGGACCAAATGAACAATTTATGGCAAAAATGGCCTCACTATTTCTCAAGGCCACACCGTGCTAGGCCAATGAAAGAAAACACGGACAACAAACTGGAATATTAAACAGGGGGTTATTTATAATAGGGAGGGAGACACAGAACAGAGTTATCATGACTATAATATGCAGGCAATGTACAATGAGCAATCAACACTTTTACGATTTCTACTTGTAGGATGGCGCCACCACAGACACACACACCCAAAGAAAATGGACCCGGATTATCTTTATTTCGACCCTCGCAGCCAAGGGGAGAGACAGGCTGGAGGTCAGAGTTTGGTCGGTACGTGGCCCCTTCGTGCAGTTTGGCCCGCGACTGCAGGAGTGAAACTCGGGGTCGTTGGCGAGCCCAGACACGGTATAGCGGGGTCCATGCGGGGGCAGGGGTCGCTCCTCACAGAGGGCCAGTGGAGATTCCTGGCTCAGACTCCGGGTTATTGCTCGACAAAATGAGAGATGGAAGTCGATGGCTGTGGAATAGTCAGAGGACCAGCTTGAGACACGGCAACAATGACCACCAATGACACACACCAAGAGCAATGGCGACTCCTTTCTTTTCTGACAAATTCCAACCCAACTCCAGCGAGCCTTAAGGGGAGCCCGGCGATTCTTATCCCTCCCCTGGGTGGGGTGGGTGATCGGTCCTCTGGTGTAATCTTTGCCCTGATTGGACAGGGTTTCTTGGGGTGATATCTGTCTCTCTCTGATTGGACAGGGGGAAACCCCTGCCTTTCTGGGGTGGAGTCGGAGCTCCGAGGTAATCTTTGCCCTAATTGGACAGGGTTTCATGGGTGATGTGCTGGCCATCCATGATTGGACAGGGGGGAACCCCCTCCTTTCCTGGGCAGAGTCGGTGTTCTGAGGTGAGGAAACCTCTGCCTACGTCCATAGTGGAACGCACATGGGCAATGGCGTCGATGGTGCGAAGAAGTGAAGGATTGATTTGTTGGCATTGAGTATTGCAAAATCTAACTAGAAAGAAACTTTGCAGCACACATTTGTAATTCCATTTAGACATAGGGAGGAATCTACTTTACACAGACTTGTTGAAATAACTAAGCTTCGGGACTGCTCTCTGTTTGTGTGCAAATGGCTTCCAGATTCGTAACAATATCACATGATCATGCAACGTGTTAAAGTTTCAATTTCCTCCACTCAATGGTTTATGTTGCACACTCTTAACAAAATGCAGATACGTACACGGATGTAGGATGTACGTACGATGTACTCACATAGGCAAATGATATATATATATATATATATATATATATATATATATATATATATATATATATATATATATATATATATATCTATCTCTATCTCTATCTCTATCTCTATCTCTATCTCTATCTCTATCTCTATCTCTATCTCTATCTCTCTCTCTCTCTCTCTCTCTCTCTCTCTCTCTCTCTCTCTCTCTCTCTCTCTCTCTCTCTCTCTCTCTCTCTCTCTCTCTCTCTCTCTCTCTCTCTCTCTCTCTCTCTCTCTGTCTCTCTTAACCCTGCCTTTCGCTTTCCCAGCACAGGGTAAAAGCAAACAGGCAGGGGTGCAAATATAATCTCCGTCCACCTTCGGTGGCGGAGGTAATTTGATTTGTTCATACACTGGTTTTGCCATTTTCTCCCACCAGGATTTGTTTGTTTTGTATGTTTTCTTTTTTTTTGTGGTGTCAAATTTTTGTTTTTTACTCTCAAATAAACTTTTATTGATCATGATAGTTTCTCAAATTCTGCATTATTATAGTTCCTGAATGGGTGGATTAAGTGATTATTATTTGTGTTTTTGATGTCCTGCTTTTTCAATAATAATTTATCCATTTTAAAAATATAAAATAAATTAATTAATTTAGAATTATTCAATTTTCCAAATTTTCAAATTTTTTAATTTTTCCATTTTCAATTGTGAATTTTAAAAAATTTAATTAGAAAACAATTCTTAAACTAACGTTTTCCTTCATAATTGTATTGAGATGGCCTAGCTACTCATACAAGGCCCATGCTACTCTATACACTTCTATCCGTTCTATGGCAATGTCTACCCCCCCACCCCCACACCACCTCACCACAAACGCAACAATATGTTAGATCAAGTCATTGAAAGGATCAGACCGTGCATGACATTATAAAATGTTAGATCACATCAATATTATATGGTAATCATTCTTGTGATGATGGAGATTTGGAAAATGTGCCTCACTATTCTAAATTTCCGAAAATATAACTTTCTTCCGTGAGGGTGTCCTTGGAGGAAATATCACACATCACAAAATTATGCTGTTACAATCATTGGTGTTGTTATTCTTGATATGAGAAACGGATTTTGAAAAACACCACCGTTAGCAATGTTAACAAGAATATACACCTGAATGTGGAACACCCCCTTGTGAAGGCGTGTAAGTTAAATCGATGCAACCTTCATCATTCAATCTCCATCATTCATGCATAAACACATCATGAAAGCAGCTTTGTGAGTTAAAGATCGTTGCTGCTTACTTGGGGAGCTATAAAGTTAACATAAATAATAAATCGCAATTATTTCAGCGAATGACATACTGAGGCTGGTTAAATGTTAAAATACGAAGGCTCGTCCAAATATGTATCGAGTAAATGTGTTCTGCCTCTTCGTTTTCTCTTTCTGAAACTATAACGTAAACTGCACAAACAAGAGAAAACAGTGACGGTGAGGAATATGATTCAAACAATGACTTTTTGAGTTAGACACTATAATTCATGGATATAAGAAGTGACAAGAGAAAAAGTGGGCATAACCCTCAACTAAAAGTTCAAATCATGCAAATAATTTTTTTTTAAAATGAAGATATTATTTTGTTATAAATTTTTTCTTGCCATAACAAGTTATGAAATGGCTAGCCAACCCATAATAAATGGCTCCAATAATCGTTGAAGACATATTTTGTTACAAGCAAACAACCATGCAGGATCAATTCTCCATGGGACTAACTTTAGGGCCTGGAGTGTTGGCCTTTGAAATTCTGTCATTTTCGGCCAAATTAGATCCATTTTAAGCCTATTTTGGCCAAAAATATTTTCATCAGAAATTGATTTACAGTCCTGAGAGATTCAGAAAAAATATTTATTAGAATGTGCATTGTAATCTGTCATGGAGTGTGGTAGAACTCCATAGAGGGGGATGGTATGGGGAAAAAAGGGCACCCATTCAAATGTATACAGAATGATATGCTCATAAACACCTCAAGAGTGAAGTCATAAGTATTTAAAAGCCATAACTTTAATTCTTGTGCATTTTTTGAACAACCAAGATTAAAAAGACGCCAAAATACATCGATAATGTACCACATCAGGAGATCACTAAATTGCCACTTTATACTTCTTCTTGGTTCCCTCTCAAAACAATGTAAAACTGTAGCCCGACCTACCTCAACAACTGCTAAAGCCATATGGTGATTCCAACACGAGAAAGTTATTTTGTCTCTCGACGAGTGCATGCAACCCAAAATTATAATATAAAACATTTATCATTTTAGAATGAAAAGAAATCAAATGTAAATGTGGACTCGACCAAACCAGCCCAGGATTTGTACAAAACATGAGTGGGGAAATAGATGCTGGACAGTACCATTCCAAAAGTGATACATATCAAAACCATCCCCCAATTCAATTGAAACAAGTATTAAAACAATTTACTAACATAGATTAATTAAATCCATCCCAAAATAACAAAATATATAAATCATTGAACATAAATAGAATGTTCATAACCCATGAAAAGTGTCACCGCCATGAGCTTGAGGTCATGTGACTGGCGCCATCTTGGTGAGCACCACTTGGGACTTGGCTGACTCAGATCATGGATCAAGGTGCTTTTGAACACATCCCTGTTTGAAAAAGCCAAATAAATGTTTAAAATGACTTTTGTGTGCCAATAAACTGCTCCAATCTGTACCATAAGAACTGGAATTATAACATAAGCCAAATTCAACAACACATATGCTGTAGATGGATTTAATCAACACCAAATTAACAAAATATATAAACCATTAAGCATTTTATTATTTTAAAGAAAATATTCGCATTGACATTTCTGTACATGATATGTGGTGATCCAAATTGTGGACTGAGACAAAAGCCAGGATTGAGGGGTGGGGGGGTGGTTGGATAGAATGTACCATAGGCTAAATTTAACAACAAATTGCATTAAATCGAGACCAAAATCACAGAGTATGTAAAACATTAATAATTTTATTATTGGTAAAAAAATTGCAGAAATAAGAAAAAAAAAAAACATTTTAAATAAAAGTGTAAAAACTTAGAGGGATAAAATTTAAAAAATCAACTGAACAAGAAAGGGATGACACCACATTACAATTCTACAATATGACACCACAACCCTCTTATGGTTTAGCATCACAAGATCTTTTGACGTTTTTCTATCACCATCCCACAACAAATGCAAAATGTCAAAACAGGTCGTGATGATTATCCAAAAGAGGATCATGGTGTTGTATTGTGGAATCATAAAGAGGTGTCATTACTACCTTATTTAGTTGTTTTTTTTGAGATGTAATCCCTCTGTTTTTACATTTTTCTTAACATGTTTTTTTTTCCTTGTATATAATAGAGGAAGTGTATGTGATTATGTATGTATGCATGTATGTATATCTACTCTTCACTCATTGTGATTTCCAAATACTTCACTCATTTATTTCCAAATACAACTAAAATCACATTGGACCACTAATCACCTGATCGTCGAAGAGGTGTAGCAAACGCTTTGGGAAATTAACCATTTTTCACTCCGTCAATTTTTTTTTATCATGAAAGAGTTAACTTGCCTACTCCCGATGAAGAACACTGCCTAGAAACTAAGGCCAATCCCTCAGTTTGTATTAAAAATAATTACAATATGTTCAATATTCTGCTTCCAACCCCACAATTCAAAAGGGTTTGTTTATTTTTTAAAACAGGGGTGCCACATCAGCACCACAGATATTCCCCAGCAAAATGACAGCCACCCAGCAGCCAGGCTGCTGCATACAGGAAGAATATGAAGACACATCCTCTATGCAAGCAGATGGAATACTTACCCAACGAGTTGGTAACCCAACGAATGGGTAACGAAATAACCAAAAAATGTGTGGACGCGTTATGACAAAACGAGGTGGATGAGTTGGTTGGGTGACCAGAAAAAGTCGATTTCGATTTTGGTTCAGGTGCTGATCCAGATCTAGCCTAATGGAGGGATACAAAACATAAACTGTTCAGTCTGGTGGAGGTATGCACAGTACCATGTGCTATTCCAGTTTACTCAGTTTTATAATTTGATTATTTTTCTTTGTGAAGAATTTGGATATTTTCTTGAAAATTTGAAGCATGATATGTGAAATAAATTTCTTGATTGATTGATTGGTATAAAAAATAACCTTTACCTTTGCCTTGTGATTGTGAAGAATTATTTTTCTCTCTCACAGATTCCACACTCCTAGTTTTCGTTGGGTTATGACGGTTATTTATGCAGTTGATGAAATAAACAGAAACTCCTCTATTCTTCCCAACACATCGCTTGGATACATGATATATGATTCCTGTTTTAACATGCATAAGACCCTCACTGCTGCACTCAGCTATCTTGGGCAGAAGTTCAGTAAAGGTTTTGAAGAAGATTGTCCAATTCATGCTGTGGTTGGAGAGTCTAGTTCACAACATTCATTGACAATTGCTCATTTCTTCGCTCTCTTTTTAATTCCACAAGTAAGATTCTATTTACTGAAAGAAAATTTATTATTTTTACTCTTATCATGATTTGTGTTTATATTAACAGTATTGTGAAGTTTTAAGAATTTACTGCTTCTTGCCATGAACTGTTTTGATTCAGATAAGTTACTATGCCTCATGCCGATGCTTGAGTGATAAAAAACAATTTCCTTCATTTTTGCGAACCATGCCAAGTGATACATTTCAGTCAATTGCCATAGCAAGGATGGTTCGACACTTTGGCTGGGTTTACATCGGTACGGTTGAGAATAATGAGGACTATGGGAGAGAAGGCATTGCACAATTTATTGTTGAATCAGAGGATTATGGATTATGTTTTGCCTTTCAAGAAGTTTTGCCCCCAAAAGAGGACAGAAATGAAATCAAACATCTTGGTAAATCCACATATGATCCCACTCAATTTACGAGATATGTTGTATTGTAATAATGAATAAATAAAAATCCTGTCTTGCTTTAACTTTCGAGAGAAAAGTGCAGAATTGATATCGGAGTAAAATTAATTTGGCTCTTTAAATAGAAATTTATTATCGAAGAGCTTGATTTCCAATAATCAATTTGTATTTGGACCAGGTCACTCTACCATGGGTATGCTGCTTCTCTTCTTCCAACAATGGATGGAGATCCTCGATGCCAGACTTGAAATCAGAGGGATCTCCCTAGACATATTGCGTGCCTTCGATACAGTCTGCCACCCGGGTCTGCTCACCAAACTCTCTTCCAAAGGAATGGAAGGACATCTACATTCATGGCTTGTGGACTTCCTCTCCCATCACAGCCAATGTGTGGCCATTAATGGAGTTCTCTCAATCCCTCTTCCTGTCCAGGCTGGAGTGCCTCAAGGCAGTGTTCTGGGCACTGTTCTTTTTGTGGTTTTCATCAATGATCTCTCCGACTCTGGAAATTCCTCTTTATGTCTTTGTGATGACTCCACCCTCTGCTGTACCATCTGTCATCCCTCAGATCGTAAAGCAGCAGCCTCTTCACTCTCTGCAGATCGGGATAAAATTACAAGCTGTTCCAACACATTGAACATGTCTTTCAACTATGACAAATCTCACACTCTCACTGTCTCTCCAAAAGGACCATTTGGAAAACCCTCTAATCTATTTTCTCATCAATGCTCTTGAAGAAGTCATTTCTTTCAAGCTTCTGGGTCTCCCTATCTGCCATGATCTTTCGTGTGAAAGACAAATTTCCAAGCTGGCCACCAAAGCCAGTCACCGACTGAGCATCCTCCATCATGCAAAGTCCTTCCTTGGCACATCTGAGCTCCTGACCACATACAAAACTTTTTTTACTTTTGTCCACAGCCTGATGGAGCACTGTTCTCCCCTCTGGGCTTGTGCTCTTGCCTCTCACCTTTCTCGGCTTCATGATGTGGAAACCAAGGCATTTTGGATCATTCCGGGACTTCCGGTTCAGGTTTTGGAGCAGCGAGAAGTCTCCTTCGGGGCTCACTGCTGACGTTCTCAAAGCTAAGTTTCCGGTTGTTATTTGTCCCGTTTTAACTGTTTAATTTTCTCACCTACATGTTACTGTGTGTTGCTAGTTCGGTTTTGTTACAAAAATCGTGCTATTTTGTGAGTATTTTTGTCGACGTTCTTACCTGGTGCTTGAGGCCTAGGCTTGAGGCCTACCGTTTCCACTCAGTGTTCGATCGTTTTTTTTTTTTTTTTTTTTCTCCCCATTACCTTCAATTTCTATCCTCCCCATTACCTTCAATTTTTATCCTCCCCACTTTCCAAACATCCCCCATTCTCCCAACTAATCTCTTTCTTATCTCTAAAAAAAAAAAAATACCCTACAACAACAACAACACGCTCACCTTCTCCCGATTCTGCTTCATGTTCTTCCTCTTAACTTCCTCCTCGTCTTCTTCCTCGATTTTTTTTTTTACACTTCCATGACCTAATCTGTTGAACTCTCTCATACATTAATATTAACAACAACAAAAAAATATATATATACACCCAACAACAACAACAACACGCTCACCTTCTCCCGATTCTGCTTCTTCTTCTTCCTCTTAACTTCCTCCTCGTCTTCTTCCTCGATTTTTTTTTTACACTTCCATGACCTAATCTGTTGAACTCTCTCATACATTAATATTAACAACAACAACAAAAAAAAAATATATATATATATATATATATATATATATATATATATATATATATATATATATATACACACACAACAACAACAACACGCTCACCTTCTCCCGATTCTGCTTCTTCTTCTTCCTCTTAACTTCCTCCTCGTCTTCTTCCTCGATTTTTTTTTTTTTATATTATATTATATTATTTTATTTTATTTTATTTTATTTTATTTTATTTTTATTTACACTTCCATGACCTAATCTGTTGAACTCTCTCATACATTATTTTTAACAACGAAAACGATCTTATAATGCTTCATCTTCCTCTCTCACACATGTGGTACTCTTTACTGTTTCACAATGCACTACTCTTCTGCTATTTTAACAGACTGCTCTCATTTCGACCTCTCCTTCATTCCTTGCCTAAAAAATCCAACTATTACAGCGCTTCTTCTCTCCATGCTCTGAATTCGCCTTCATTGCATCCATCAAGAATTGTGTTAAATCGCATCTCAGACCTAAAACTTTTAAAAACCACAGTTTGCCATGGATGCTCGCTTTCCATCAACCATTCTTTTTTTCCAACTTCAGTGCCAACTCACCCCCCTCACCCCTCACTCTCACTCTCAAAGCAACCATCCCACTCTTCTCCCTCCAAGCCTCCCTCTCACCTCTCCCAAAAATCCCCCTCACCTTTCTCCCACCTTTCATCCCCTCACTCTTCCTTCTCAAAGTTGCCCCCCTCTCATCCACCAACCTGCCTCCCTCCACTGCCCTCTCACCTCCATCTCTTCACTCCACCTCCTCAAATCCTCAACTGCCTTCTTCCTTGTCTCTTGTCCCCCTCTCCCCCAGCACCACAGAGCGGTTTCTCCTCCTCATTCGGCCCCCTCCCCTCGCTATTCTGCAATACCCCACACTCCTTCAGCAACCCTCCTTACCTGCCCCCCTCGTCCCTTGTCCTACCCTCCCCCTCCCCCTCCACCTCCTGCACCCAAAGCCTCCTCCCCTTCCTCTTCATTAAAAGTGTGGACCTCAAATATCCGGGGCCTTCGCTCAAACCTTTCAGATCTTTCCATACAGGTTGCCACTGACAAACCAGACATTATCTGCCTAACAGAAACTTTCCTCTCCCAAGACGTGTCTGACTCCCAAGTATCTCTCCCTGGTTACTCCCTCTTACGGTATGACAGACCTGAGCCTCGTCCTGGTGGAGGTGTTGCTCTCTTCATCAAAGACTCTATTCCTCACTCTCCATGCACTGCTCTCACTCCACCACACCCCCAGGAATACCTCTGGCTTCGGCTTCCCCTCCACTCCCACATCATGTTTATATGTGTACTGTACCATCCACCGAACAGTGATGACTCCATCGACACCTCACTATCCGAAAACATGGACCATCTTCTATCTTCTCATCCAAACTCTCTCTTCCTCTTGTGTGGTGACTTCAATTTTCATCACGCCAGTTGGCTAGGTGTGGGTACCTCTCTCACCTGCCATGGCACCTCAGCAAAAGCTTTCTGCGACTCATTGGGACTGACTCAATCGGTCAACTTCCCGACCCGGATCTCAACCAACGGTACTCCATCTCTTCTGGATCTGATTTTGACAAATTTCCCTGACAATATCTGCTGCTCTTCCTTCGCTCCAATTGGTTCTTCTGACCACGTCCTTGTCAAAGTGGACATCTCTCTGGCTGTTATCAGAGAACCACCTCACCGCCGTCGAGTCTGGCATTTCACTCAAGCCGACTGGCAGGGTCTCTGAGCAGCCATCAAACTTACAGACTGGTCTCGTATCACTACTTTCTCAAACATCAACTCATCCTGGGAATTCTTTCAAAGAAACTTGCTCTCCCTCATGCACAGATTTATCCCCTCTCGTGTTCAGTTGTCTTACCCTTCCTCCCGCCCTTGGTTTACTGAAGCTTGTGGCGAGGCAGTTGTCCTGAAACAACTTGCCTTTGCCTCATGGAAAGCAAACCCAACTGAGGGCAATCTCAGTTCGTTCCACAAAGCTCGGAACAAGTGTTTATCTACCCTCAGGAGAGCCAGAAAACAACATCTTTCTCATCTCAAGTCTGAACTCTCAAACCTCTCTCCCTCCTCAAAATCCTGGTGGCGTTTAATCAAATCTGTTTCTGGTGTATGTTGCCCCTCCATCCCCTCCCTTACCTCAAATGGCCGCACTGCTGATTCCACACGTGATAAAGCTGAATGTCTAAACTCGGTGTTTGCAGCTAAATCTTGTGTCCTAAACCCATCACTATCTCTACCCACTTTACCCAGTCGCACCCAACTGTCCCTGGACTCTGTATCCTTTTCTCCTGACAAGGTGGAGAGCTTGCTTTCAAACCTCGAGTCAGATTCTGCAACCGGTCCAGACGGCATCAGCCCACGTGTCCTCAAAGCCTGCTCTTCTGCTCTTGCTCACCCTCTCTCTGTTCAATTCACCCTCTCATTTGCCCAAGGTCATCTGCCATCTGCTTGGAAATCTGCAAACATCACTGCCCTGCATAAAAAGGTGCAAAAACAGATCCCTGTAACTACAGACCAATCAGCCTTCTCCCAATCATCAGCAAGGTGATGGAATCCATCATCGCTTCAGATATGAAATCCTTCCTCTTCTCCAATGGCTTGATTTCCAATCATCAATTTGGTTTCAGACCAGGTCACTCTACCCTGGATATGCTGCTTCTGCTCTCCCATCAATGGATGGAGGTTCCCAATGCCTGTCAGGAAATCCCAGCCGTATCCCTGGACATATCACGTGCTTTTGACACAGTCTGGCACCCTGCCCTACTCACCAAACTCTCTTCCCATGGTATTCAAGGCCATCTCCACTCATGGCTCGCAGACTTCCTCTCCTGTCGCAGTCAATGTGTGGCCCTAAATGGAGTTCTTTCATCCCCTCTTCCTGTGCAGGCTGGAGTTCCTCAAGGTAGCATTCTGGGCCCTGTTCTTTTTCTGGTTTTCATCAATGATCTCTCGGACTCTCTGGAAAATCCTCTATTTCTCTTTGCCGACGACTCGACCCTCTGCCATACCATCTGTCATCCCTCAGACCAGCAAGCAGCAGCTTCTTCACTCACTGCAGATCTGGATAAAATCACAAACTGGTCCAACACGTGGAACATGTCTTTCAATCCAGACAAATCTCACACTCTCACTATGTCTCTTCGAAAGGACCGTTTACAAAACCCCCCTATCCACTTTCTCAACAATCCTCTGGAAGAAGTCTTTTCCTTCAAGCTTCTAGGTCTCACTATCTGCCATGACCTTTCATGGGAAAGTCACATTTCCAACCTCGCCTCAAAAGCCAGTCGCCGACTGGGAATCCTCCGTCGTGCTAAGTCCTTCCTGGGCCCTCTTGAGCTCCTGACCACTTACAGAGCTTTTGTCCGTAGCCTGATGGAGTACTGCTCTCCCCTCTGGGCTGGTGCTCCTGCCTCCCACCTTTCTCGGCTTCACGCTGTCGAAACCAGGGCATTTAAGATCATCGGCATCTCCCGCAATGAAGCTGAGTCTTTGGGCCTCTCACTCAATCACCGCAGGTTGGTCGGTGGTCTTTCTGTCTTCTACCGACTCCTCTTCAGCCTTGCCCCCCCTGCTCTCTCTGCGATTTGTCCCCACCACATTTCCACAGGGCGCTGAAGGTCCGCCAACAACCCCCTTCTGGTAAAACTACCAAAATCACGAATCACTGCTCATCTTCACTCTTTCATTCCTCTTTTTTCCCGCCTTTGGAAAAAACTTCCTCACTCTATACTTTCCAATTCTTCCCTGCAGGCTTTCAAAACAGCTGTTCACCACCACCTCTTATCTTTCCCCATCCAAATCCTCGATCTTTTCTACCCCCAATAATCCACCCAAGCCCACTTCCTTCATTTCTCCTGCTTTCCTTCCTGAAAGTCCCTGAAATGTCCATCTTCTCTTCGCCATGTTCCCTGTCCCATCACCATCCCTCTCCCTTCCACAGTTCACCTAATGTGTCTGTTCCCCACTGTTTTGTCCCTTCCACTCCCGCCCCTCTTTTCTCATGCCTCCTTGCTGTGAGTTGTGTGTTAGCTCTCATACGATCCTCGACCAAGGTATACAAAAATAAATAAATAAATAAATAAATAAATTAGTATCTCCCGTGATGAGGCTGACTTTGTGTCTCTCAATCAGTCACTGCAGGCAGTTTTGTGATCTTTCTGTCTTCTGCCGTCTCCTCTCTGGCCTCGCCCCCCCCCCCACTCTGTCTGATATAGCCCCCCCACCCCATATTTCCACAGGGTGATCAAGGTCCACCAACAACCCCATTCTGGAAAAAAGTACCAAAATCAAGAATCATTTCTCACCTTCACTCTTTCATTCTTCCTTTTCCCCATATTTGAAACAATCTTCCACACTCTCTTTAATCCCACTTTCCCCAAGTTCTTCAAAACAGCTGCTTACCACCATCTCTTATCTTCACCACCATCGCCCCATCCAAAACCACGAACTTTTCTACCCCTACTATTCCACCTCAAACCCGCCTCCTTCAAATTCCTTGCTTTACTTCCTGAAAGTCTCTGTTTTGTAAAGACCTGAAAGTCCCTGAAATGTCCATCTTGTTTAACCCATGTACCCTGCCCCAATCCTCTTCCTTCCACAGATCTCCTCAAGTCTGTGTTCCCCACTGTTTTTTTTTTTCCCCCCCCTTCCCTCCCCCACCTCTCTTGTCCTGCTCACCTTGTACTTTCTGTACATTAGCTCTCAAAGGAACTTCGACAGTGTGTAAAAAATAATAATAATAATAATAATAATAATAATAATAATAATAATAATAACAATTTTAAAGCACATTTTCAAATTGATGCAGATGTCCTCTTTTCATAAATTTACGGAGCAGATAAATCTCCAAGATGTAACTGCACAAAATTATAATTATGATTGTTGTTCCAGGCTTGATTGGCTAATACCAATGTAAAATGGATATTCAGTCTCAAATTATGGATGAATTGTCTTGAGTGTAATTTTATTCTGATGAATAACATTTATTTTGATCAATTAGGGGAGGAGATTGCAAACACAAAAGCAAAAGTCATCTTGTCTTTTACGGCTGTTTCCACTTTTATGCCATTCATAGAAGAAATGTTGCGACGTAATATCACAAACAAACAATGGATTGCAAGTGAAAGTTGGATTGTTTCCTCAGTCATTTCAGCCAAGGATACCATAAATATGTTTCAAGGCACAATTGGTTTTGCTTTAAGCAAGAAATACATTCCAGGTTTCCATGACTTCCTCATTCAGCTCAGACCAAGTCGACAAAATGTGAATATAGTGGCAAGTATTCAAGTAAAATTGTGAGAACATTCTTCCAGACATTATATAAAAAGTAAAACTAATTTTATTTAACAGGATGGGAAGACTTTCCACCATTTACATGAAATCAACAAAATTCGTGACAAGGAACTAATGGAGTCTCCAATGAAATGACGAATATTGAAACTATTAGGATTGTTGTTTTGTTCAACATGAGTTTGTTATTAATCTATTGTTTACTCTCTCTATCAATCAAGCAGATGAAGCATCAAAATTCAAATGAAAAGCAAATAAACAAAAAGTTCACTTTTAACCAAACTATTTCTGTATTGATGAATCTTGGTTCAACTGCTTCAGACATGCGTCCGAGCAAAACAAAGCTTCTGTACGGGATGGAACATGTATCAGTGAACATGTTCTTGTTGGAATTTTGGGAGCAGACTTTCGATTGCACATGGAATCAAAGTGATGACACTTCCCAACGGTGCACAGGAAGCGAAAATTTGGAAGCAGCCGATACAGAGCTTACTGACGTATCTCATCTTGATGTCAGTTACAACGCGTATATGGCTGTATATGCGATCGCAAAGGCTTTGCATAATCTTCAGTTCTGTATGCACGTGAAAGGCATTTTATTCAATATTTCTTGTGGAGATATTCTGAGTTTTGAGCCTTGGCAGGTGAGAATGCCATGAGGTCAAATTGTTGTTGTTTTGATGTATTACAATGAAGATACTTTATTCCTCAATTCATGACGTTAAAATTTGTAGTTATATTTTGTGAATGGATTATTGGGGTGTTTTAAAGTAAAATTATGAAAGCTGACATCAAATTCCAGTTCACTGTTATCCCTGCCACAACCTTTTCATGTATACTATACAATAGACTACACTCCTTCACTGAAAGATTAAAACCTTACTGCAGTTCTTACTCTCCTCTTTTTTACCCTCAGGGTATAGCTCCTGGTCCCATCACTGTTCATTCTGATTGTAAAGTATTGTGCACTTTGTTTGCCTTTTGCCTTCATTTTCTTAAAAAATCTAAATAATTTCCCCTCATAATTGCCTCCTTTCTTCTGTGAAAGGTTGTGTGTCTTTCATCTTCCATTTCTGCCACTCTGCATAGCTTGGTCGAAGAAGCCACAGAATCTACTAATATGTGTGTGTGTGTATGTGTGTGTGTGTGTGTGTGTGTGTGTGTGTGTGTGTGTGTGTGTGTGTGTGTGTGTGTGTGTGTGTGTGTGTGTGTGTGTGTGTGTGTGTGTGTGTGTGTGTGTGTGTGTGTGCGCGCGCGCTTTGTTCATAAGTCATAACATATTCTCGTGGGTGTTGTTCATAAGTCAGAACATATTCTCTCTGATAACTCCCCTACCCCTATCTCGATCTCAATCTCTATCTGTATCTGTCCAATATTTGTTCTACCCCCTCTCAATATAGTGCAGCACCACCCTCCCATATTTCCTCTCTCATTCTCCCATCCCTTTCTCTCTCTGTCTGTCTGTCTGTCTCTGTCTGTCTCGGGACATATCCAGAGGACGATTATGTCTGGACGGTGTTTGTATCTGGATGTGTTCGGACAAGGTTATTTTTCAAAACGCATCCAGGCAGTGTAGTCTCCAGACAGCTTTCCTCCGGACGCGTCAGGGCAGTATTTATGTCTGGATGGGAATTTGTCTCCGGACTTGTCCGGACAGGTTTTTGTCTCCATCAGGGAGTTTGTCTCTGGGCCGAGTTAATCGTATGACTAGTAGAAAATGGATTTCAGACATTATTTTGCTTCCATCCTCACTGTTATTCTCTGCAGAATCATTTTGTTGAAACATTCTGAATCGGAATTAACTCTCCACCACATGTCTGCCTTCCGTTCATCTCACCTCATACTGTCTTCCCTTCCCCCACCCCGACTCGCTTCCCCTCCCTCCTCTCTCATTCCCCCCCCCCCCACCTCTTCACTCTCCACACTGTCTCCCGCAACCGTCTCTCCTTCTTCCTCCCTCTTTTTCTCCCTCCGTCCCCTTTAGTATTCCCGTCAGCAAAGCGATGTTTGGTATTTGCAAGGATAAATAATAAGTCAATATACTTTATTATGGACCTCAACCAAAAATTATTCCACTCATCGGATGGATATGAATCTGGAACTTAACCAAAATCGATTAGGCTTGTTCTTGTCTCATAACCAACTTATCTACCCACCTAGTTATGTCTTAATCCATCGACAACTTTTTGAAATATCATGTTATTTTGAAAATAACATCATCATCATCATCAAATGATGTTATATTTGAAATATCATGAAATATGATATCGCTTCTGGCTCTGGCTCTCAATTATGAAGAATCATGTGAAAAATTTTAATATCCAGATCCCAAGTTTCACAAAATCGAATGATTTCGTCCTTGTCACACCAACCTGTGTGACAACATTTCGTCTGAATCCATCCATCACGTTTTGAAATATCCTGCTCATAGACAGACAGAAAGACACACTCACAGACAGTCAGCTGAAAACACAACTTCCACCCACATTTGGTGGTGGAGGTAATTATTTATAATTTTGTTGAACGAAACTTTATCACATATGATATACAGTATGGGGATTGTATTATTATATTCCTGAGGAAGAGGACTACTTCACCAATGTTTGCATTCACACATGTTTTAGCTTTTGTTTTATCTCAGGAATGTCGAATTTATCAACAACCTCGGTGATTTGGTGAAGTTTGATAAAAATGGAGATCCATCTGGAAACTCGTATGAATTGATAAACTGGCAATTAGATGAGAATGGCCAAGTGCAGTTTAAAGTTGTTGGTGATTTTAAGTCATCAGCACCTCCAGAGAAACAACTCCACATTACCAACAAAACGATCGTATGGAACAATGGAACACACAAGGAAAGTAGTTATTTAGTAATCTGTGATACTGATATTTAGTTATTTAGTAATTCTTTATTTAGTAATCTGTGATTTATATGTCTGTGTGCATGAATGAACAGCCATTGCCATTGAGAGTGAGTTTGATGGCAAATTCAGTTTGTAAGTTTATCTGTAAATAATTTTGACCATGTTTAAAAGTAAAAATTAAGTTATCGTGTTCATTAAATCATGTATTTATTTAACAGGTTCCAAGGTCTGTTTGCAGTAATCCTTGCAAACCAAGTACAAGGAAAGTGAGACGAAAAGGGAAACCTTTCTGTTGTTTTGACTGCATTCCCTGTGGTGATGGAACATACTCCAACACAACTGGTATTGCCCTTCGAATTAATAATCAAGTACGGTTCCACATTTGGGCCATGTTTAAGCCTCTGTTTTTAAGCTGTCCTCGAAGGCTCATGGAAAAGCTTTTTCAAATTTGCATGACAGACAAAGACATTATATTAATTTCACTTCATTTACAAGGATAAGAGTATACAATCGACAAAAACAATTCGTTTATGGGAATTAAACCTTGGTACCTAACATCACTGGCCAGGGGTTCAATTGGAATCCCAAGAGGCCAACTCAAGTTTTTCTCATTCTGTGGTTGAATCCACACATTGTTACAATCATACAATGTGCAAACTGGTCGAAATAATAATATAACCTAAAGTATAGTCACTTCATTTATTCATATATTTCAAAGGGCGTGTCAGAGAATAGTGATGACAAAATTATTGATGAAATATTGTAATCACACGTGCTCATTAGAGAGATTAATTAATCCCAATCTGCAAATACATGGAGAAATGAATGGAAAAGAACGAAGATTACAGTAGCAAATCATTGTTGGGGGGGGGGAGAGACTCAAAAAATAATGGACCTCGGGAAGAATAAGAGCAAGGAGAGGATACAGGTCATGGACATGATGGATAAAGAAGCAAATTCGCAGTCACAGAAGGAGAAGTAAAAACTGGAAAACTGTAAAGAGGTGGACCGAGTGAGAAATGAAGGGAAACAAGATCATGATTGTGACTGGAGAATGACCTGGGATGATGAGGTGTAGCATAATTGAGTCCCTGGAGGGCGCATGATATTGAAGAGAGTGAGGAAGTTTATTCCACAGATTGGTAAAAAGAGGAACGAAATAGTGAAGGTGAGCATTTTTCTGGATATTGGGAGTTTCGTAGTTACGACGTTACTGGCATATCGTGTGGGGCCTGCAATAACCAGGTGGAGACAGCACATATACTCCAGAGGGTGTAAGATCAGAAAGGAGTGAGAAGACAGAGAGCAATGACTTTTCGGCAATGCAGAAGTGATAGGGTCAGAGATTCACCTTCGTCGAAGGAGATTCCAATTATATTGAAGGCATTGGTTTCTATGGTGTCAAGCTGAGCAAGATGTGAGCCTCACTCTTTATGACAACAATGCAGAAGGGAGAGCAGTAATCCATAAAGCTGTGGATGAATGCTTTGTCGATGAACAAGAGTTCAGGTGTGCCAAAAATGAATTTGCATGATGGAAGATGCCCAGTCAGTGAGTGGTTTAAGAGCCCAACTTGGAATTGTGTCTGCTCAGGAGGCCTGAAAGTTTGTGTAACTGATCTTATTCAAGAGGATTGTTAAGAAAGTGGATAGGAAGGTTTGTCACATGATATTTTGAGAGAGGAATGAGAGTTATTAATGTGTCTGCATTGAGACATATTCCACGTGTTGGACCAGTTTATGATTTTTATCAAGGTCTGTCTAGAGGGAAGAGGTGGCTGCCTGCCTATCTGAGAGATGAGCGATGCTACGGTAGAGAGTGAAGTCAATGAATCAAGGGGGAAGCTGTGAAGAGTGGGAAAATGGGATACAGCTTAGTGAAGCTTCCAGTGCACACCACAGTGGAGCAAAGATAAAAGCAGGGTATTCCAGGGAGTTGAAATGATCATTCATGAAGATGAGAAAGAAGATGGGGCCTAAAACACTCCTCTGGGGCACACAAACCTTGACAAGAAGAGGAAATGAAAACATCCCATTGAAAGCCTCATGTTGGCTACAAGGACAGAGCAAGTCAGTAAGCCATGTGTGGAGTCGGATTTGGATGCTGTCGGCAGAGATTTTTGAGAGGAAGACAGGGTGCCAGACAGTATTTAATTCTCTAGATAAACTGCATGGCCAAAAGTATGTGGGCACCTGCTCGTCCAACATCTCATTCCAAAATCATGGGCATTAATATGGAGTTGGTTCTCCCCCCCCCCTTGCTTCCATAATAGCCTACGCTCTTCTGGGAAGTCTTTCCACTCGATGTTGAAACATTGTTGCAGGGATTTATTTCCATTTAGCCAAAAGAGCATTAGTGTGGTCAGGCACTGATGTTGGGCGATTAGGTCTGGCTCGCAGTCAGTGCTCAAATTCATCCCAAAAGTATTCATTGGAGTTGAGGACAGGGCTCTTTGCAAGCCAGTCAAGTTCTTCCACACAGATCTCGACAAACCATTTCTGTATGGACCTCACTTTATACATGGGAAAATTGTCATGCTGAAACACGAATGGGCCTTCCCCACCTGTTGCCATAAAGTTGGAAGCACAGAATCGTCTACAATGTCATTGCATGATGTAGCATTAAGATTTCCCTTCACTGGAACGAAAGGTCTCGGCCCAAACCATGTAAAACAGTCCAACAGCATTATTCCTCCTCCAACAAACTTTACAGTTGGCACTATGCATCCAGGAAGTTAGCGTTCTCCCGGAATCTGCCAAACTCAGATTATTCCTTCAGACTGCCAGATGGTTAAGCGTAATTAATTACTCCATAAAACGTTTTTCCACTGCTTCAGAGCCCAATGGCTGTGAGCTTTACACCACTCCAGCCAAAGCTTGGCATTGCACATAGTGATCTTAGGCTTGTGTGCAGCTGCATAGCCATGGAAACCCATTTCATGAAGCTCTTGATAAACAGGGCTTGCGTTGATATTGCTTCCAGAGTCAGTTTGAAACTCGGCAGTGAGTGTTGCAACTGACTCTCGGCTATTTTTCCGCACTACGTGCTTCAGCACTCTGTGGTCACATTATGTGAGCTTGTTTGGCCTATTACTTTGTGGCTGAGCTTTTGTTGCTTCTCAATGCTTCCAATTTGCGGCTGTGCTGTTGTTACTCCGAGTTGTTTCCACTTCACAATAACAGCAATTGCAGTTTACCAGGGCAGCTCAAGCAGGGCAGAAATTTGACAAACTCACTTGTTGGATAGGTGGCATCCTATGATGGTGCCACGTTGAAAGTCACTGAACTCTGCAATGTGGCCCATTCCACTGCCAATGTTTGTCTGTGGAGAACACGTGGCTGTGTGCTGATGTTATATACCTGTCAGCAATGGTTGTGGCTGAAATCGCTGAATCGACTCATTAGGAGGGGTGTCCGCATACTTTTGGCCATGCCGTGTCTGGATCAAATGCCTTGATATTCGGCCTGAGAAAGAGTGCCACCTTCCATTTGTGGTGGAGGAGATGCAGCATGTCCAAGTTAGAGTGTCTTGGTCTGAATCTGACCAATTGGTTTGAAAGCAGACCATTGGAGAAAAGGAAGGATTTGAAGTCAACCACGATTAAGGATTCCATGACATCACTAAGAGTAATCGTGAGTCAGCTGATATGTCTGCAGTTAAGGACATCAGTGTTTGCACCATTTTACATTATACACTCAAGTTGGCTGACTTCTCGAGAGAGCAGGTTTGCAGGACACTTTCACTGATGCCCCTTGAATCGGTTGCAAGAAACTTCTCCACCTTCTCAGTTGAAAGAGACACAGAGCCCACGAGTAGTTGATTGGGATTCGGTCGAGTCGGTTTTGAGAACGAGGGGTTGGGGACACAAAATTTGAAGACAAACACAAAATTGAGGCATACGATCATCTCATGTGCATAGTCAGCTGTGGTGACATTCGAAGGGATCAATTGGGAACTTACTCCCAAGACAGATGGATGATGTTATTTTCAGATATTTGAGGAATTAGACAAGTATGAATGTTGATTCTTGATTTTGGCGAATTGTTGTTTTCTATCTCTCCAGATATGAAAATGCACTTGTTGGCTTTTTGGAGTGATCTTAGTTTGCTCTCAGTCAGATTATGCCTTCCAGCAAGGGACAGAAAGATGATGCAAGCCAAATGCCTCACAATGTTATTCAGTGTTCCTTGTGCAGTTGGAACGATTGGAGAACTGAAGACGAGATGGGATGAATGTTTGCACAAGAAAGAGGAATATTGTGTGGAAAAAAATCCTTGAGCGAGTTAATGTAAGGGGTGGCAGATATAGGAGACCATTTCAGAAATAAGATGGCACTTGCAGTCCATGCCAATCTGCCTGAGTGAATTGCCAATGTCTCCGGCACTGAAACACCTCTCGGAAAATAGCCAGAAATATGTTGTCTCTCAAAAGCACATGGTCAGTCAAAACAATTTCAGCAGAGTTAGAACAGGAGACATTAGTAGGAAAATTGGTCATGACCAAGTTCAAAAGGGAGGAATTTCCATTGCAGAGTTGACGGATTGTCAAGTCCATTGAATCAAAGAAGTCTCTTTGCTGAAATGCCGTGGTTGGTGAGAGAGATACCAACATCCTGACAATTGACAAATTAAATCATCACATATGAGGAAGAAAGAGATGAGTGAATAAAGGTTGCTCCATGTTGTCTGAGAGTAGATCGAGTCATCAGTGTTTGAAAGATGGTTAAACACACAGACAAACAAGAAGTGGTGGTGGAGGGGAAGTACTCCTGGGGTTTGTGAGCTGTAAGATCAGTAAATAAAACATTTGTCGGGGCTGAAAACACTTCCGTACACCCATGAAGGAATGGGGTTGGAGACTATTTAATATTATCTTTCACATAGCTACAAAGGCTAAGGCACCAGAGAGTGATTAAAAAAAATTAAAATCAAACTTTTTTTAAAATTCAATCTTTTTTTTTATGAAAACACTCCCCAGCACTCTCTGATGAACTGAAAGTTTGAAGAAGATCTGTTTGGCTATCTCTGAGAAAAATGGCGACACACACACACAGGCAGACATACAAACATCTCTTTTAGTCTACGAGATGGAAGTCAACATCCAGGAGAGAGACAGGAATCAGGGAAGTCTGTGGGAGGAAGGACTCTGGGTTCATTTGTATACATTACATAGTTGAGGCTCTTGAAATAGTTAGAGCTGAAAGGAAGGGGGGAAAGGAAGCAGAAAGGAAGGAACAACAACTGCAGGGTAGAGTTGAGAGTGAGAGTACGATCAAAGTGAGGGGGGAGAACAATTCATTTGGTGAAGAAGCTACATAACAAGTGACAACTAACAATCAAAAAGAGGTGACAGACGGGGGATTACAATAAACTGGAAAAGGTGAGTTGTTACCTCCACCGCCGAAGCTGAAGGAGGTTGTGTTTTCACCCCTCTCAGTCTGTTTGTTTGTCTGTCTGTCTGTTTGTGTGCATGATATCTCAATAAGTTGTGTATGGATCCGGATGAAATTTTGGGGACAGCTTCGGGTCATGCAAAGGATGCACTGCTTAGATTTTGGTGATGATCCGTATCTGGATCTGACAACTCCAAATTTTAAGTGATTCTTCACCATTGAGAGATCTGGCAAAAACGATATATAGCACAGTATCTCAAAAAGTTGTGTCCTAATTCGGACTAAACTTGGATAACAAGTTGGGTGTGTGGCAAGGATGAAATTGTTCGAGTTTGGTGAAGATCTGAGTCAGAATCTGAATGAGAATTATGTAATTTTTAAAGTGATTCTTCACCATTGAGAGATAGGGCCAAAAACGAGATACAGCATGATATTTCAAAAGATGTTTGGACAGATATGTTCTCGTGGATCAGGCAATGTGTGACGGAGGTATGTGCTCAACCAAGTGCCCTTCTAGTTTAGAAATTGGATAATTTGAAGTGGAAGAGAACATGAGTTTGGATTGGGATTATCTGAGGTAGTGGTGAACCCATTTCTTGAAGCCCCACAGGGAATAATGAGACAAAACAGATGGAGGAAGTTGGTTCTACAGGCAATATAAAAACGGAATAAATGGGCATCGGTGGGCAGCGAGTCCATTCAGCAGATGATATCTGGTTTATCGGCAGTGGCCTACATTGAAAGATGTCAGATTGGAGTGGAGGCCTCAGATGTTTGAGGTCCATGCAGTTATGGACAGGGAAGGAGCACTATTGGCAGGGTTTCAGAAATGTGGAGGGGGATTGTGGTAATTTTAAACAGGGATGGGGCAAGTGAGACACTGACAAAAGACAAGGTGGAGGGGAAACTAGGAGAGGAAGTGTGAGAGGGGAATATGAGTGGAGGGGGAAGTGGAAAAGAGTGGGATGAGGGGGAAGCAAGAAGGGAGCTGGTGAGGTGGAAGGACGCTGAAGAGGGGACACAGAGAACGGGTGGAGTTGGGAGGATGTGGGCAAAAAGAGACAATGACAGTGAGGGTACTGACATTGTGGGGATTGACACCATTAATGGCCATGAAGGCTGAAGAAGATAAAACAGATCAAGTTGTTTGGACAGAAGTTCATGAATAAAGCATCTGCACAAAGAACCTACATCAACTAATAAACCACTAACTTATTGAGGATTGAAGTGACCATTGTTTCACTTTTTTCCTCTTTTAAATGGAAATGCAAATATGGGGATCAGATATATGGAACAAAATCTCACAATTTTGTCAGTTATTTTTAGCTTATCTGGAATTTACAATCCAGATAAGGAATTGTCATTGCTCACCATCCGTCTGTCCACCTCCTTTTTTGACATCACCAGCCAAACATCTTGGTAGATCCAGATGAAATTTGGTTCATCATCGTTCCTCTCATGGCTGGTAACAAGGATTACAAACCTTGTTCTGGTCAGAATACTTTAATTCGCTGAAAATGGCCGACAGTAAATTTCTTCAAAAATCTTCGCCAGACCCACCAGTCAGAATGCGACCAAATTTGGGTGACAACATTAGGCCAGGATCGGGATGTTAAATTGTGGAGGTCACACCAATCACATGACCAGAAGTGTGTCAAAATGGCAGATCAGTTCATGTGAGGGAGCATGTTCCAGAGTAGGGCATCACTGTATCCACTTTCCACTGGAACTCCAGCATAAAGTATGTCCATCCCTCAGGTAGATGACTAGCCTATCCCCATCTACTTGAGAGGCCGATCAACCTGCTATAACCATGAGTAACGTGGAGGCCAATTCATGAATCACGTGGAGCCTCTTGTATTGACCTCCTCCACTCATGAGGCTC
Source organism: Eptatretus burgeri (assembly GCF_056783735.1). Lineage (NCBI taxonomy): Eukaryota > Metazoa > Chordata > Myxini > Myxiniformes > Myxinidae > Eptatretus > Eptatretus burgeri. The sequence goes on from NC_140961.1 coordinate 154,236,904, forward strand.
CATCGCTGAGAGAATCTGGTGAGCAGGACCAGCATCGGGAAATGGGGCCACATGTCCTTCCAGGTGCATTTAATGCTCATGGACCAAACAGGCAACAAATCCAATCTTAGTCTCTCTCATCAATCGCTTGTTGGAAAAAAAAAACTTGACCCGAGATAGAGCCAAGGATTCTCTGAAGAGACCTGGTACAGACGGAGTTAAGTCTCCATCTCAGATCCCTATTCAGGGTCTCAGTTTCACATCAGTAGAGGAAGACCGGAAGCAACAAGGACCTGAAGACTCAGACTTTCATACTTCGGCATTGGTATGAACAGCACCACACCCCATGGTCCAGTGAATCCATGACTTTCCAGGCCCAATGCAGATATCAATGACCTCTGGCTCACAGCCAGCAGAGACATCAATATCACTGCCAAAGTCAGTGAATATCTCCGTGACATCAACATCCTCAACTCAAATGGGTAGAGACAAGAAAGCAGCATCTAAAATGTCAACTAAAGCCTGGATCTTAGTCTTGGCCTAGGAAACCCATAATCCCAGCGACTCAGCCTCCTCATTCAGCACCTCTGAGTGACCCCGAAATGATATGAAGAGTCTCGGCAAAGATGCATGGTCTACGGACTCAAGGTCAGAGATCTTGACATCCCCAAACAATTCACCACAGCTTGATCTCACCAACATCCTCCCCAGAATCCAGTCTTTACAAGCGTTGAAAGTGTGGGGTCTATTGCACACCCTTGACGAACTCCTGTAACAACTGGAAATAAATCAGAGATGGTATCACCAAATCGCACAGCACTCTCAGTACCAGCGTCGAGTTCAGACATCAGAGCGATCATTTTTGGTGGCACCACACGAAGAAAGAGAATCCTGAAGAGGGCATCCCAATTCGCTGCATCAAAAATACTTTGCAGAGATCAACATTGGCTGCAAGCAGCCCCTGCCGAAACACTTGTCTGCATTCGGTTAGGACCCGAAGAGCAAGGATACAGTCAATTGTTGACCTCTTTTGTGTAAAGCCTGACAGCTTGGGTCAGACAGACAGATGGTGGCAGACTCCATGAATAATTATCCGAGCAAAGACTTTGCCCAGCACTGAGAGCATTGTCACCCTCAGTAGTTGTTACAGTCGTGGCGATCACCCTTCGCTTTCCAGAGAGCACAAAAAAGCCTCTCTTTTAGTCAATTGGAATGATGCCTATGTTTTTAACAGAGCACAGAACTGCATACAACTCCATGAGTACAGCATCTCCTCCAGCCATGAGAAGTTCAGCTTGGATGCCAGAATCCCAGGAGCTTTACCCCATTTCAACCAGTTCACCACAGCCTGTTTCCACAAAATAAGGTTATCCACAATTGTTCAGAGGGTCAGTAAGAGGAATAGTAATACCCCTGAGATCCAAATCAAGAGATGTTGGGTTAGCCTGGTAAATTGCACAATTCAAAATGGCTGACTTCGTTACTTTTGGGGAAAATCGTGTAAACTGCTCACAAAATCATCTTCTCCAGACCACCAATGTTACCAAATCTAGGTTACAACATGAGGAAAGCGTCCTGATTTTTGATTTTTTTAGTGTACACTATTGAGGCTCATATAAGAGCCAACACAGAGAAACAAACAAGGGGAACAGGACAAAAGAGGGGTGGGAGAGTGAAAAAAAAGTGGTGAACAGGGACTTGAGGAGATCTGTGGAAGGGAGAGGGATGGGGCAGGGTACACTGGGTAAACAAGATTGACACTACAGGGACATTCAGGTCCTTACACAACATGGACTTTCAAGAAGGAAAGCAGTGAATTTGAAGGCATGCCTTTCAGGTGGATCTGCAGTGGTGGAAAAGATTGTGGTTTTGGATGGGGGAAGAGAAAAGATATTGGTGAACAGCTGTTGTGAAGACCTTGTGGGAAGAGAGGGATTGAAGGGAGTGTGGAAGTTTGTTCCAAAGGTGGGAATAAAGAGGAATGAAAGAGTGAAGGTGAGCAGTGATTCTCGATTTTGGGAGATTTACCAGAATGGGGTTGCTGGCAGTCCTTGAGTGCCCTGCAGAAATTTTTTTTGGGGGGCATATCTCAGACAGTGCGGGGGGAGGGGCGAGGCCAGTGAGGAGACATTGGGTAGACAAAAAGACCACCGAGTTGCCTGCGTTGAGAGAGTGAGAGATCCAAAGACACAGCTTCTTCGCGGGATATGCCAATGATCCTAAATTCCTTGGTTTCCACAGCGTGAAGCTGGCAAAGGTGAGGTGCGAGCATGAAGGTAAAACATACACTCGAGCACAAACAAGCCTATCAATTGTGCTCATTAGACTGAAGCCGCTGTGATGCGTATCCACAATTATGTGTATATATATATATATATATATATATATATATATATATATATATATATATATATATATATATATATATATATATATATATATATATATATATATATATATATATATATACTAGCAGGGATACCCATGCTCCGCACAAGAATCCCGTGGATGACGGCGGGTCTGAAGGAGATGTCACAGTTAATTGTAAAATTGTAGAGGCTGCCACCATTATTATTTTTTTTCATCACCATTATAATATTATATTTTCCCCACCATGTTTTATATGCAGAAGACTCGAGTTCAAAAATGTTAAAATTTATTGCCGCATCAGATAAAAAACCATAAAGCCTCAACAATGTGAGGCTGGTTTCATGTCATCATTTGCGACTTAATTTATACGCGGGCACAACCCAGCCTGGCCCAGCGTATTTGATTTATTTACGTCTGTTATCCTGATAAAAATTATGTTATATTATATATACGAATTTACAACGAACCTACGCCCATCACCTTTCTATAAAATATCGACATAGCCGAAAACCATTTAATGATAAAATATTATACACATACGCCATACGCTATCACCATTCTATTTATATCTGCAATATGTATATATACAAACCACCACCACCATTTTTTTTATTTCCCACCACCATTTTTATTTTTCACCAGCAACATGTATTTCCTTCATCGCACATCCTATTCCCGTTGATGAAATAACTGAAGAAGCTCAATAATTTTAGTGGAGTGCTCGAGGATTAACAATATTTGATGTCTTCCCCTCTTTGGCCAATATGTATAAAGCCTCCGATGACCCCACGCTGGAGCATCCCACATACAACTGAACATGGCAAAAACAAGGAGTGGATAATTCCAGCCCTGCTACTTTCAATGACTGTCCTTGTGCCTTATTGATAGACATCGCAAAGCACAGGCATACAGGAAATTGTAGTCTCTTAAATTAAATCGTTGAATTTGATGGATTGAGTGGAATTCGCGGAATGAATACTTCTCCTTTCGCACATCATGTCATGATAGAGGGCTCAATTACATGTGGTAGTAATCTTTTCACAATCAGTTTAGTTCCGTTGCAAAGTTTTGGTGCATCTAGATTACGTAATAACATAATAGGACATCCAATTTTTCACGACAGATTGTAGGGAGGAAATCCTGGTAATTCCAATGAGTTTAGAAATTCTGTGGGATAATGTATGGCTTGCTCAGTATCCAGTGTGGTGTCAATAGACTTGTGGCTATGTTGTTCGCCTGGAAGTACTTGTAATAACTGATGGTGTATTACACCGACTGTTTCATTCAGTGGAGCCAGGATTGTTCTTTCACAGAGCCACTGAATGTTTTTGTAATTAGTCGCTAAATTTGGATACACATGAGCCTCTAATTCTTCCATAGATGAAACTATTGTACCACAGTCATTGGGAATAGAAATTACATCATTTGTGTTCGGGATTTCACCATTTCCAAGTTTGAGAAGTAATTGTGCGAAATTGCCAGCATCGAAATCACCATATAATTTGACCCTCATATTTGTTGTTAGATGGATAGTTTGTACGAATGTCCAGAGGTGTGAAGATTTTATACTGGCTTTCGTTTAATCAGCTGGAGTGCCACGGTTTACTACAGTAAAAGTTTCTCTGAAATCGCCAGAAATAACCAGCGTAACTCCACCTATAGGCAGGTCTACTCCTCTTAAATCTCGCATAGTTCTATCTAATGCTTCGAATGCATCCTCAGGCGACATCGTACTTTCATCCCAAACTATGAGGTCACAATTTTTCAGCACTTTTGCTGCTTCAGTTTGTTTTCCAATGCCACAAACCGGATATTCCTTTGTAGCAAAGTCGCGAGGCAATTTGAAAGCAGAATGTGCTGGGCGGCCACCTGAAAGTAGTGTTGCAGCTATACCGGATGAAGCAACGGCTAATGCGATCTTTTTCTGACTCCTCATCTTAGCAAGCAAAAGGTTGAGGAAAAATGTTTTGCCAGTACCACCCCGGGCATCCAAGAAAAATATCACACCACTTCCCTCTTGAACCGCTTCCGAAATCAGTTGATATGCATCACTCTGATCCTGTACCAGAAGCGGCTCATTGTCAGAAATAAACTTTGCGAGAGTATCTGTGTTGTAGTTTGTTTCACGGAACCATTCTCTACTGATGGTTGCGCTTTCATACCTATAAGAAGAGGGAAGTCTCCACTTAGTTAAATCTTTCCCGCTCATGTATAATACCAAATCTTCAATGTATATCAGAGCCTCATTGAACATATCTGGTGTGTACTGGATGTTCTCTTGGGGATGTTCTCTTTGGACTCTGTTTTTTCCATCCTCAGACAGGGCCTCTTTGTGAATGTCCCATAGGCTCTTGGGATCTGACATCTCACACGCATTTATCATCATAGCAAATACATACCTCATGGTCAATGGGGATTGAGAAACAGTTGCCTCTTCAAGCGTGGCGTTCCAATGGGCATCGTCTTCTAGGAGTCCGAGGAGATTGCAAGCCTCACGGAATGTGCTGCAAATTTGCCCGTCCACTCTTCTCAGGTCTATGAAACTCACTGGACCTCATTTCACATGCAGGAGGAGGCGGACGCAGAAACACTCAATATTATTGGGATGTACTGTGTACACTCGACCCACTGCGTCAGATTTGTAAATACCAGGATATTCTGGAACTTCTCAACCTTGCTTCCTCCTGTTCCAACGTTTCTGACTCCAGTTCCAAGTGAAATACATTGGCACCTGAGCATACAGTAGAGTTCGAGCAAAGTCATCAATTTCGCATTGTTTGAAAAATGCCAGTAAGTTAGAAATTGGAGGTTCTTCCGCTCGTTGTTGGACATTTTGATCTGTAAAATAAACTCTCTGTCCGTTCTCAAGGTGAATTGTCAGGAGAATAACTGGAGGAAACCTGCCAGTAATGGGGAAGTTCAATATCCTCCATATGGCTTCATTGCTGCATATATATCGACCATTTTAATATTTTTGAACCTCGTTGATGTTGTTTCTCTCAATGGTGACTACGGCTTGATCACTGCCCTTGTGAATGTATTTGCATATGTATTTGATAGCTTTTACACAATTGCAGTACTCAATGTTGTTATGTGCACTGAAAAAAGTGGAGAGTCATGGGATATATGGAACTATCCATTGATTATCAACAACGACAGGTTCAAGAATATCGTGAACTTTAACCGTTGTTTCAAATCCACCATCATCAGGTGCCCGCCGACGATGCAACGGATATCCATCTTTATCCGACTGCGTTTCATGGAGGAGTTCTCTGGGGAAACTCTTTCCACATTTTCCATTTCTCATACAGGGTGCCTTGCTATTTATTACCCCACATGGACCATGGATCACATGACGTTTCACAATAGCGTACAAAAATGGATCCTCTTCTGGGTTGGGCAATTCAGCGCAAATGACTGAGTCAATCTGGGTGGGTCTAAGTTTTTCTCTGAGCCCAAAAAATGCTATGTATGTGTGGAAGACCACGTGTTTGCCATTCTATGGTATACATGTAGGCAGCAACAGACCCACACACGTTAAAATTCGTCATAAGATCTATCAAAAGAATGACTTTCCTCTGAAAGACTCTCGCTATTAGATCATGTCGGTCATGTGCGACTTGTCCTGGTAATAGTTCTTTGACAATTTCTGGCCACTGAGGATTACAGGTTAAAGTTATGAAAAGGTCAGGTCTTCCAAAATTTCGAACATACGTCATTGCATCTTGAGTGCATTCTGCCATATACCATGGTCCACCAGTGAATGATGATGGTAATATAAGGAATTGACAAATATTTGCATGGCCGTCATTGGTAAGAGAATCACGGAGATGTATATAATCAGCCAGGCGTAACTGCTGCTGATCAGTTCTGATGAATGGTAGTCATTCAGACTCAATCTTTGCACACATATCAACTATATACTGGTGAAACAGTTGGCGACAACACAAAATAATATTGAAAATATTTTGCCTGTGCATGACTGTATGCATAGTAATCATTAGCAGATACTTTTTTTCCAACATTCATTAGTCTGGTCATGGGATTGAACTGTCATATTTGGAAGCAACAGTCATCTTGTCCTTCCCAGTTAATCAACGGGTACTGCAGGGCATCATAGGAGCGGTGTGTCTCACTGATTCTCTGCAGTTGGTCATTTCTGCAGTGTATGACGATATCACGCCGATTGAATTCTTGCCCAATGATGACGATGGCAACTTCATTTACTTGTGGGGCGTTGTATCTTCTCTCATGCTCTCCAGCAGGAGTTCGATCAGCATGAATTACAACCCTCATGTCTTCACTGGAAGCCTGTTCTCAGGCTGTTTTGAAACTTCTTACGATGTTGTTAGTTTCATGCTACATCTTTTGCAAGTGCAAAACCAACTCGAGACAGATATCTTCAACAATGCCACACCTACGTTGAGCTTCCTGATTGTGATCGCCCATGAAATAGATCTGAAGAAACTTCGGTTCTTCTCCGGGTTGTGGCAAAATGGCCCCGGCTCGATGATATGTTTGCCCACAAACCATAAACGTAGGGAAGTAGCCCGGTAACCTAACTTCTTTAGCTCCAAATGATGTAATTTGGAAGCATGAGTTTTACCTCCTGATATTGCCTAGGAAATGTTGCGAGTGGGCAGATGTTCCATCCATCAGAGACTTCATTGGTTCTGTTGGTTCATATATATATATATATATATATGTCAGTGATTTTCACTTTCCCTCCACTGCAACACATACCAGGAAGTTCTTTCTTGAATTTTCTTGCCCCACAATGACGGCAGATCTCATCCATCTCACCTATTTGAAGTATAGGGATCAATTGATACTGATTATGCGGTCTATAGTTAAAGGCTTCTCTTTCCATTTTCGATGATTTCAAAGGGCCGGTTCTATTAGCAGCTGAATGCAACCTTTTGCTTCGGCTTCGAGCGTCCGTAGCTTCAGGCAGCTCTGCTGCTCTCGCTGCTGCGGTTGCTTGACGATCGCTTCTGCGTCGAGCATCCATAGCTTCAGGCAGCTCTGCTGCTCTCGCTGCTGCGGTTGCTTGGCGATCGCTTCTGCGTTGAGCGTCCGTAGCTTCAGGCAGCTCTGCTTCTCTCGCTGCTGCAGTTGCTTGGCGAACGCTTCGGCGCCGAGCGTCCGTAGCTTGAGGAGTCTCTGCAAGCCAGCTGCCGAATGCGACCGGTCTCTTTGACGCCTTGATGTCGTTTTCTCTTCGGTCTCGACATCTCGTGACGCTCTCATAGTCTTCGCGTGTGGCGTTTTTCTCCCAATGCTGCTTCCTCGCTTTTTCGGAAGCATCATTAATTTATTAAAATTATCAAAATATTTCTATTATGTATTTATGTGGATTAATTTTATGTGTGGTGGTTGAGCTTGGGGCAACTCGTCGGGGGACTATCCCCTACAACTCAGGTCGCGAGAGTCCTCGCAAGGGGATCCGCTGCCAACTGGGGAGGCCAATTAGTCCTGAGAGCCCTGAGACGAAACGTATGGGTCCGGCTCAAAAAGTGCGGAAGTTCCAGCGATTTTCACTGCGGTCCGCGGGAATGAGCACAACCAAACTTTCGCCACTATACAAAAGTAAATAGTCACTCTATTTTAGCACGATCTCCTGATAGAGGTACTGGCCCTATTGCTGAGGTAAATGCTTGATGATGAGGAATGGATGCGACATGGATGAGGAATTGGTGGGGATTTGATGAGGAAACCTGCTTGATGATGAGGAATTGCTCGGGAAAAAATATCGCCGCTTCAATGAAAGTGTATATTGGAAGACCTCGATTGATGTGAGGCAACATGTACTGAAACTGATGAACTATTGTTCTCAAGGAAATGTGTATAATAGACGACCTCGATCGGTTTTTGTTGATGTAAATAAGGCTTACGATAGTGTATCAAATACCATGGACGATGTATCGTCCATATTTGGCGAGGAAATATTTGACGGTCTCTGCATCACATGTGTACGTATAATATGAACATATTGGGGTAAGGCAGTGTGTATTGATCCACTGCTGTTCTCAACGAAAAGTGTATAATAGCGAACGTAGTGAGAGCTTCATACTCAACGTGTGCACATGAGAGAAAAGGAAACAACAACAACACAATACCTTGGAAATTTCAAATCCGTGTCTCGGCTCTGACCCTTTTGCTTCCACTTTTTGTCATGGGGAATGATCCATGCCGGGAGATCATGACCGGAAGTGTTTATTTATTGACTCAATTAGTTTTTTATTCGCAAGATAGAAATCAAACCCGATCGTGTTTATACACCGCACAGCGTTTATTATTCACAACATAGAAATCGAACCCGATCGTGTTTATACACCGTACAGCATTTAATATTCACAACAGAGAAATCAAACCCGATCGTGTTTATACACCGTGCAGCGTTTAATATTCGCAACATAGAAATCAAACCCGATCGTGTTTATACACCACACAGCATTTAATAGCGAACGTAGTGAGCTTCATACTCAACGCGTGCACATGAGAGAATAGTAAACAACAACAACAACAACAACAACAACAACAACAACAACAACAACACAATACCCTGGCAATTTAGAATGCGTGTCGTCGGCTATGACCCTTTTGCTTCCAGGTTTTTATCATGGGGAATGATGCGTCCCTGGAGATAAAGGCATCAACGGAGACATGAAAGACCCAAATATCAGACATGGTGTATATTTCTGTAATGTCGTGGTGAAGATGCTCCAAGGCAGACATGAGCGGGGGAAAAGCACATCCCTGCTTTATTGCCACGAGCGAGAGCGCGAGCGTACATTGCCCGTAGCTCCACTTTATTACGTACTCGATGCACTCTACAAGCCACACGACCTACAGGCTCCCCAGGCCACAACGGCTACAGAAACTACAACCACGCCTCAGGCGGCGCACACTCCTATATCCCGTGCAAGCACGTGACCACTCCAAACCACTCCTCCACCATGCTCCCCACATCATGCCTTGCCCCCGCAGGCCCACTACACCACAATTTCCTCTCCTGATTTTAACAAAGATAACTCCCACATCATCAAAAAATAATTTTTAATCGTGATTTACATTATTTGATCGCTGATCCCGAATCCAGGCCGAAGTGACGTAAAAACGTTATACAGTAACAATAAAAATGGTTTTTATAACCATGGTTATAACAATAATGAACAAAGAAAATGTAAATAAAATATGACTTACAAATGATCATTATATCATTATACGGTATAAAATACATACGGTCATTTTTGCAAGTGTGTCGAATGCATAAGTCATAATTCGGAAAACGGAAAGTCGGAAGTCATTTTCATCAATTGACTGTAGCATTATTTTTTCATTTTATTGCAAATGGCGTTGGCCCCATGTCAATTGGCTGAACTTGAAAAATTAACGTTACAAAATCAGGTGATGACGTCATAATTCGGAAACCGGAAGTAGGAAGTACAATTATTTTACATCGGGATACTCCCGGGTGCATGTTCTGTCAGCATCTGAAGTTTGGTGAGGATCAGTCCAGTACTTTTCGCGTGCATTGGTCACAGAGAAACACAAACACAGACACACAGACAGACACACTTTCAACTATATATATATATATATATATATATATATATATATATATATATATATATATATATATATATATATATATATTTGATTACTGTTTTTCTTGCATTGGGAACGATTCCACGATCATAGAGTGCCGTTGCACCAATATGCATTTTTCCTATTTAATATCAAGAACAATTTGACAGCCACGCTATTCTATTTCTTTGTGAACCAATCACCAACTTGGCTGATCATGTTTGAACTTTCGGCTTCATAACATTATATATTATTCCAATTAGCGGGCTTGTTTTTTGGCCTTTCAATGAATAATACACAGCTATGCTCATAAAATGCATTGCAATGTATAAAGCTACAAAAATCAGAACAACTTTAGTGAATGTGAATTGAGGTGAATGCTTTTAATTAACTGAGGTTGCATGATAATTCAACCATATATCAAAGAACGACACATACACACACAATTTTGAGTTCTGAATAACACGTAATATTGACAATAGCATCAAAATGTTTGTCATAAATACAGGTATATGAAATTATAAATTAAGATGTGATGTAAATTTGTTGGTCACTACAGAAATTGTTTGTCATAAATACAGGAATATGAAATTATAAATTAAGGTGAGATGCAAATTTGTTGATCACTACAGAAATTCGTTTTCTACAAATACATGAAGGGATAATCAACATTACATAATACAGTATTGAGACATATTTAAAATGTCAAAGTAACCAACGTGCTTACAAGCATCCTGTAGTTGACATCCATTAAATCTACCAGACTGATTTACCTTTAATTTGCAGTCCAATAACTCTATAAACTAACATTATCTTTCTGAAGAGGACACGTTATGAGCTTGGTGTTGGCACAGTCGTTAGGGCAGCGGTTTGGGATCCAAAAGATCCTGAGTTCAAGCCCCGTTGGGCCACTGAATTAATACACCAAGGGGTTGACTCAGCCTGTCATCCTTCCGATGTCGGCAAAATGAGTACCAATGTAATGGGCCGGTGTATACCCCGGTTAAAATAGGTGTACCATATCCCTGTGTCGTAAGAGGTGACCAGGGTTGCGTCAGGAAGGGCATCCGGCGTAAAACATGTGCCAAATCACTATGCGGATCATACGGATGATCCGCTGTGGCGACCCCTAACGGGAGCAGCCGAAAGAAGAAGAAGAAGAAGAAGAAGAAGAAGAAGAAGAAGAAGAAGAAGAAGAAGAAGAAGAAGAAGAAGAGGACACGTTATGTTAAACCATGAATAACCAGCATTGTTTGGAACTACAAAATCACTGATGCTTGAACACTGAGTCTGGCAGATAGATGACGAGTACTGACTTCTGACTTGTTCGTTAAATCAGCATAAATCTTACCTCGATTCTCTAATGTTATTGAAAAGAACATGTGTAGTATTTTAATAGTCAGCTGGCCCTCATGACTTATCTCGCCTCGAGACAAAGGAATTCCAAGTGTTACCCGAACAAAGATGGGGCTTGTATTCTCGTGAATCTACCCTTTTGTTGTGACTTTTAATTTACGGAGTACATTAACACTGGACATGAGCTTGTTCAAAACGACTTCATGGAATATTTGTTTACAAATCTATACAGGTTTGAATACCTCAATTGAAGCAAAATACAGAAAACCTCTGTCCTTGACAGCCACCAACCTATCAAATTAATGTGCAATCTCATTATAACTTTGTGCAGAGGATACACCAGAAGCCCAAACAGTACACCAACACATTCTGCACAGGACAGATTACTGAATAACTTCCGAACAATATAGCCTCAAATGTAGTAGATGAAAATCGTGATGCCAACTTGATGGCCAAAAACATGGCGGCGAGTGTCCAGGGTGGCATCAGGTCATGTGACCTACTTAACACTCTCACTGATGTATTACCTCTATGGGCAGGAGCACCAGCCCAGATGGGAGAGCAATACTCCATCAGGCTGTGGACGAAAGCTTTGTATGTGGTCAGGAGCTCAGATTTGCCAAGGAAAGACTGCACGACAGAGGATGCCCAGTCGGTGACTGGATTGAGAGGCTTGCTTGGAAATGTTGCTTTTCCTGGAAATATCATGGCAGATAGTGAGACCCAGAAGATTGAATGAATGGACTTCTTCAAGAGGATTGTTAAATACATTGGGGGGGGGGTGGGGTGGTTTCAGAAGGTACATTCGGAGAGACATTGTAGAGTGTGAAAATTGTCACGATTGAAAGACATGTTCCATGTGTTCGACCATTTTGTGATTTTATCCAGATCTGCAGTGAGCGAAGAAGCTGCTTCTTGCAAATCTGAGGGATGGCATATGGTACGGTAGAGAGTGGAGTCATCAGCAAAGAGATAAAGAGGATTTTCCAGAGTCAGAGAGATCATTGATGAAAACTAGAAAAAGAACAGGTCCCAGAATGCTACCTTGAGGAACACCAGCCTGGATGGAAGAGGGGATAAGAGAACTCCATTTAGGGTAACACGTTGGCTGTAGCAGGAGAGGAAGTCTGCGAGCACTTAGTGGAGATGGCCTTGGATACCACATGAAGAAAGTTTGGTGAACAAGGCAGGGTGCCATACCTTTTCAAAAGCACGCAATATGTCGAGGGAGAAGGCTCTCATTGTATGTCCATCACTGTGGACCTCCATCCTTTGTTGGGAGAGCACAAGCAGCTTATCCAGGGAAGAGTGACTTGGACTGAATCCAAATTGATGATCAGAGCTCAAACCATTGTAAAAGAAAAAGGATTTAATGTCCGAAGCAATCATGGATTCCATAACCTTGCTGATGATTAGGAGGAGGCTGATTGGTCTGTCATTTCAGGGATCTGTTTTTTGCACCTTTAAATGCAGGGCAGTAATGATTGCTTATTTCCAAGCAGATGGCAGATGACCTTGAGCAAATTAAAGGGTGAATTGAACAGAGAGAGGGTGAGCAAGAGCAGAAGAGCAGGTTTTTCGGAAACGTGGGCTGATGCCATCTGGTTGCAAAAACTGAGTCGAGGTTTGACAGAAAATTTTCCACTTTGTCAGGAGAAAAGGACACAGAGTCCCGGGACAGTTGGGTGTGATTTGGTAAGGTGGGTATAGAAAGCGATGGGTTTTGGACACAAGGTTTAGATGCAAACACAGGGTTTAGGCATTCAACCTTTTCCTGTGCAGTGTCAGTGGTGTGGGCATTTGAAGTAAGTGAGGGGATGTAGCGGAACATACAACAGAAACAGATTTATCTCGATGCCTCCAAGATTGGGAGGAGTGAGAGCGGTATGAGAGTTCAGACTTCAGTTCAAAGGATGTTTTTTTTTAGCTCTCCTTAGGGTAGATATACACTTTTCCGAGCTTTATAGAAGGAACTGAGATGACCCGCAGGTGCATTCACTTTCCATGAGGCAAAGGTAAGTTGTTTCAGGACAAGTGGCTCACCACAAGCTTCAGTGTAACATGAGCAGGAGGAAGGGTAGGACAATTGAAGATGAGAGGAGATAAATCTGTGCATGTGAAAGCAAGTTTCTTTGAAGTAATTCCTCGGACAAGTTGATGTTTGGAAAGTCGAGATGGGAGACCAGTTAAGAAATTTGATGGCTGCTTTAAGATCCTGCCAGTCAACCTGAGTGAATGTGAGACTCAACGGCACTGAGGTGCTTCTCTAGTTACAGCCAGAGGGATGTCTACTTTGACAAGCATGAGGTCAGATGAACCGTTTGGAGTGGAGGAAGAACAGCAGATATTTCAGGGAAATTGTTCAAAATCAGAACCACAAGAGATGTCGTACCTTTGGATGAAATCCAGGTCGGGAAGTTGACAGATTGGGTCAGTCGCAATGAGTCATATAATTATTTTGCTGAAGTACAATGGCAAGTGAGGGAGGTACCCACACCCAACCAACGGGCATGACGTCAATTGAAATTTCCACATTTGAGGAAGAGCATGTTGGGATGAGTCGACAGAATTTGCTTCATGTTTTCGGATAATGAGGTGTAAATGGAGTCATCACTGTTTGGTGGACGGTACAACACAGATATAAATATGAGGGGGATTGGAGGGGAATCTGGAGACAGAAGTATTCTTGGGGGTGTGGAGGAGTGAGGGCAGTGCATGCTTAGTGAGGAATGAATTATGTGATGAAGACAGCAACTCCTCCGCCAGGGAGATGCTCAGGTCTGTCATACCGGAGGAGGGCATACTCGGGGAGAGGTACTCGGGGGTCAGAGTCGTTTTGAAGGAGGAAAATTTCTGTTAAGCAGATTTTCTACATTGTCAGTGGCAACTTCTATGTAAAGATCTGTCTGGTGTGAGTGATGGCCACATATGTTAGAAGTCCACACTGTTAAGATGATGGAGGGGAGGAGGCTTTGGGTGCAGTGGATGGGAGGGCAGGGAGAGGACAGCACGAGTGAGGAGGGGGGTAAGGTGAGGAGAGTTGTTGGAAGAGTGAGAGGGATTGAAGAATAGCTCGGGCAGGGGGCCGGATGAGGAATAGAAAAGGCTCTGTGGTGCTAGTTTGAGGTGCAGTGGGGAGTAAGAAGAGATAGGGCAAAAGGCAGTTGAGGATTGGAGGAGGGGGAGTGATCAGATGGAGGAGAGTGGGCAGGGGAAGGAGGCAGCTGTGTGGATGTGAGTGGGGGAAACTTTAAGAAGGGGGAGTGAGTGGCATGACTTGAGGGAGAAGGGTGAGTGCAGAGAGTTGAGGGAGAACGATGAGGGGATTTTTTGAGAAAGGTGAGTGGTCTTGGTTTCTTGGAGGTGGAAAGGGAGAAGCAAATATTGTGAGATTTGAAGCAAATATTGTGAGATTTAATGCAAATATTGTGAGATTTAAAGCAAATATTGTGAGATTTTAAGCAAATATTGTGAGATTTAAAGCAAATATTGTGAGATTTATTATTTTGTTGAATTGTGTGCAGATTCTCCCAACTGCTATTCCTGTGCAGAGATGTTCTGGTCCACGAGGGAAAGGAATGGTTGTGTACGGATGACTGTAGAGTTTTTAGACTTTTCAGACCCCCTAAGTGTTATACTGCTGGCATGTACTGCAGTTGGACTTGTGTTCACAATGCTCATCGGGGTGATGATTTATCGGCTTCATGAGATGCAAATGGGAGTTGGACTTTTACTTTTTGCACTGACAGGTTGCTTTGTCTGTACTATTAATTTTGTTGGTGAGCCAACAGATGCAACCTGCCCATTACGGCAACCACTTGCCTCCACTTCCCTTGTGTTTATCATTTCTTGTGTTATAAGCAGGACCTATGAGATGCTTTTGCAAATAAGAGGTAAGTTTTCACAATGCAGCCTCAAATTAAACTATTATAAATCATTACAAAATCAAATAATATGCAACCTTTGTAGTTTTTACAAAACAATTGTTGAGAATAACACAACATTCACAAGCAATTAATGAACATCTGATCCAAACTCATGATGGAGATATTTCTAAAGTCACTTGATAACTTTGAGAACATGAGGCAGTGCATTGATCCAAGGTAGTCACATTGAAACAAAATTTATCGTTGTGTGTTTTTCACAAATTTCCACTCTGGTTGCCAGGAAAAGCTGGTTACTTTGTCAAGTTCCTTCATGATCCTCATCATTTTCTGTAAAATATGGAAAATCACCTTCACAATAACCTTGAAACTTCTGTCTCCTTCTCAATACAATCACCTTGACATCTTTAATATTAGATTTCGGACATGACTCTTAAAGAATATTTGCACCAGAATGGATCTCCATCTTCTCGCAAAACACCCAATGCCATCTCAAAGGCAGATAAGATAAGACAAGGAGTGAAAACCAACACCAGACACCTCATTTGCTCAGTGGAAGTGTCCCTTATTATCTTGAAAGGAATACAAATGACAATTTTCTTCCATTGAGTAAACATTGTGTTGTTTTTCCAAATAAATCTCACCAAAGTTGACTCAACAGAAACATTTTTCCAGGTCCACTTCAAGATATTGGCTTCTGGATAATGTTGCAAAGAGTGAATCCACACGTTTTTGTGTTGCTGGGTGTGAGCCCTCAACTCTTACTGTGCATTTCTTGGGTCTTATGGAACCCCTCAAAGTCAATGCAAGATTTATCGGCAAATCCTGGATCCATCATACTGGAGTGTCGAGATTCATCACCTGTTTGGCCAATCAGTGCTTTTTCGTACCTGGTACTCTTGATTTTTATATGTTTATGCTTTTCTGTGAAAATCTCTCAACTTTCCCCATCACTCAGTGAGATAAGATTTATTACATTCAGCATGCTTGTATGCTCTCTCATATGTTTGGCCTTTGTTCCAGCCTATGCAAGTACACAGGGAAAATATGCCACCGTGTCTGAAATGTTTGCTCTCCTTGGCACTGCCTTTGGGATTCTGAGCTGCATTTTTGTGCCAAAATACTATTCTGCATTCAAGCTGAAAAAAAGCAATGCACATTAAATTTTAACTCCATTATATATATATATATATATATATATATATATATATATATATATATATATATATATATATATATATATATATATATATATATCTTCTTCTTTCGGCTGCTCCTGTTAGGGGGTCGCCACAGCGGATCATCCGTTATGATCTGTATAATGATTTGGCACAGGTTTTCAACGCCGGATGCCCTTCCTGACGCAACCTTGGTCGCCTCTTACGACACAGGGATGTGGTACACCCATTTTAACCAGGGCATACACCAGGCCCAGTCCACTGGTACTCACTTTGCCGACCTCTGAAGGATGACAGAATGAGTCAACCTCCTGGTGTGTATTAATTCAAGCGGCCAAAGGGGCTTGAACTCAGGACCTTTTGGATCCCAAGCCGCTACATTAACCACGACGCCAACACCATGTATATATATATATATATATATATATATATATATATATATATATATATATATATATATATATATATATATATATATATATATATATATATATATATATATATATATATATATATATATATATATATATATATATATATATATATATATATATATATATATATATATATATATATATATATATATATATATATATATATATATATACATTCCTACATATATATATATATATATATATATATATATATATATATATATATATATATATATATATATATATATATATATACACACACACACACACACACACACACACACACACACACAAGCATGGATCGGCTCGCTGATCTCGCCTCTTGACACGTCGTTGCAGATATTTATGTTTCAGATTTACTGTGTTGTTCTGGTTTACACCAACCATAATACCATCATTTCTTTTGAACAAACTTACGTGTGATATTGGTGATATTATATTTATTCGAAATGTATTTGTGACATAAAAAGGTCCTAGTGGTCAAAATGGCCAAGGGCTCGAAGCTGTCTAAACTCTCTGAAGGGTGTAATGGATCTAAATAGTGTTGAGGTCCTTTGTGTCTTCAGGGTCTTTTTGGTTCTTTTGGGAACTTGAGTTCTTTTGGATCCTCTAGGTTTTTTGGACCCCCTGGGTTTTTTGGATCCTCTTGGTATTTTGGGTCATTCGTGCATTTTGTGTTTTGGAGGACTTTTGGGTCTTTGGGACCTTTTGAGTATTTTGGGTCATCTGGGTCTTTTAGGTCCTCAGGGTCTTTTTGGTCACTTGGGTCATCGGGGTCTATTGGGTCCTTGGACTTTGGTTATTTTGGGTCGTTGGGGTCTTTGGTGTCTCCAGGATATTTTTGTTTTACAGCTCCCATTAGCAATGAATACATCCTGGAAAGTCATGGATGGTTTACCAGGCAGGGCAATGGTCACTGCCGACAGTTAAGAACAATAGAAATGCCAGCACAGACTTGAGCTCGACGGAAATGAGCTTGGCTGATCCTGGTGCCAGCGAGCGGGGCAAAGCTCCGCCTCGAGCGAAGCTCTGCCATCCTCAATCATTGGCGAATGATTGAGATGGTGGCTCGGCCAGTGTTCGAGGTGGGAATGGCACTTGGTGGAACATTAACATCGAGACTGAAGAGTGTTTGGTTGAGGTATAGTGGTTGAAAGTTGGTTGTTGTAGTCTTGTGGTGTTGAGGTGGCTGTAGAGTTTTTGGTGGTTGAACTATGGAGATTGAATTGTGGTGAATCTCACGAGCGAGCGTTGAGATTCGAACAAGCGCTGGAATGTGAGCTTGTACGAGGTGGTTTTTGAAATGAATTTGCAACAAATGTTCGTGCATGATTTTGTCAAGTGTGGTGTAGTGATTATGGTGGTTGCAGTGAGAGCGTGGTGCAGTTAGAGGTCATGTTGGGGTTGAATTTGGGCGTGTAATTTGAACCATGTTTTGGTGCGGATATGTAATTGAGGCAGCACACCTGGTGTCTTGAGGCTTCCTTTCCTTGACACATGCCCTTGTTGTTGTTTTGAAGTAAAAGACAGAAATGGGAAGAAAGTTACGTGCACGAAGCAAAAACATACTTACTGCTGATGATTCAAAACACCTCACTGCCCTGGAAACTGTGGGGACAGGAATACTGGACTGTAAATGTTGGATACCTGGAATACCCTCCCCCACCTACATGATGCACATTTAAGTGGAGAATTTGCTTCACCTCCCCATCCCCCCCAAGACCAACAGCAAAGAAAAAAACACCCCCATGCATTAATTGGGTATTGCTGATCCTATGCAGCAAGTCTGGATGTAATCAGCCCACAACTTTAGGAGGAGTAGTGCGACAAACAAACACACAAACAACAATGCGCAAATTAAAATAAGGATAAGGGAAGAAAGGGGGGAAGTGATTGTGAATTTAACGTTCCATCTATATTGGCTTTTATTATCTTTCCAAACAAATGGGGACAGGAACAATGCAGCGATGATCAGCTGAATGGCCTTCTTATGCACCAAAGTTCCCTGTGCATATTTGTGTAACGTTGTTAAGAACGGGATGAAATGGGGATGGGAGGACAGAGGGTTAGGGATGAGGGTACATGGAATTGGAAGAGGGAGATTGATATGTTGAGAAGCGAGGGAAATTGAGGGCTTGGGGTTGGAAGAGGGGGTTGAATACTTGGGGTTTGGGGCAGTTGTGGACTTGAAGAAGAAAGGGGGAAGCATCACAGAGTGAAGGCAGAGAGGGGACAGAGTAGAAATCAAGGGGTTTGAGGCTTTTAAGAGTGTGGGGAGCTGAAGACATTGGGTTGGGAGAGGGTTTGAGAATTTCTAAAAGGAGGGAGGGCCTCACAGAGTTTGGGTGTGGTGGTGGGGGTGGCAGAGAGTAGAGAGTTTTGGGAGAGGGGTTGAGGATATGGGATTGTGAGTGTCTGTGTCAGGGAGTTTATGACATGGTCACATTTTACATTATGCAGATTTTCCATGGATCTCAGATAGTCTCGTTGAGTCATTTGGGTCTGTTGGGTCTTTTGTGTCCTCTAGGTTCTTTTAGGTGCTCAGGGTCTTTTGGGTCTTCGCGGTCATTTGTGTCCTCATTATTTGGGGTCCTCTGGGTCTTTTGTGTCCAGTGGTCATTCGGATTCCCCTAGACATTTGCATCCTCTGGGTCTTTTGGGTGTTTTGGTTTGTTGGTGTCTTTCGGGTATTTTGGGTCCCCTTGGTCTTTTGTGTTTTATGAGTATTTGGGGTCTATTTTGTCTTTAAGGTTCTTTTGGATCTTTGAGGGTCTTTTGGGTCATTTATATCCTCAGGGTTGTGTGAGTCCTCTTGGTTGTTTGGGGATGGGATCTTTAGGTTGAAGATTTCAGGTTACAATTGAGGGTGATGTTAGGTCAGCTGCCCAACGAATGGTTGCAGAGCGGCTATACATACATATATACTTAATCACTTACACTTGCTTAATCAAATATAGATCACCGGGGAGATAAAACATGCCATATATATATATATATATATACTAGCAAATACAACCTGTCGCTTTGCTGATGGGGGTATTAAGGAGGGGTTGAGAGGAAGGGAAAGGAGAGAGAGGAAGAGAGGAGGGAGGGAGGGGAAGCTAGGAAGGTGGGCGGGAGGTGGGGTGAGCTTTGCCTCACCAAACGCTGCTATATCGTGGGAGGGAGGGAAGTGAGGAGTGTGTGTGTGTGAGTGTGTGTTTGTGTGTGTGTGTGTGTGTGTGTGTGTGTGTGTGTGTGTGTGTGTGTGTGTGTGTGTGTGTGTGTGTGTGTGTGTGTGTGTGTGTGTGTGTGTGTGTGTGTGTGTGTGTGTGTGTGTGTGAGAGAGAGAGAGAGAGAGAGAGAGAGAGAGAGAGAGAGAGAGAGAGAGAGAGAGAGAGAGAGAGAGAGAGAGAGAGAGAGAGAGAGAGAGAGAGAGAGAGAGAGAGAGAGAGAGAGAGAGAGAGAGAGAGAGAGAGAGAGAGAGAGAGAGAGAGAGAGAGAGAGAGAGAGAGAGAGAGAGAGAGAGAGAGAGAGAGAGAGAGAGAGAGAGAGAGAGAGAGAGAGAGAGAGAGAGAGAGACAGAGAGAGACAAACATGCAGATGCAGATGCAGAGACAAACACAGAGAATGAATGAATGTGAATGAATAAAAAAAGAAAAGTGAGGCGTGCAGGTGAGGTTGGTAAAGAGAATGGTTTGTTATGCTTAATGACTGAACACATACAGACAAAAATAAACTAATATCAGAACAGCTGTACACACAATGACACAACAGAGTATATAATGTAATCAGCTGGCACATCCGTAAACACTTTGCTGTGTCAGTTTCAGAAAATTTGTGGGAAAATGAACCAAAAGTAATCACTGAAAATATGGAAGTCCCTCCCACTCACGTATGAACGAATGATCCCATCGAGCGACAACATCGAAAACAAAGCATTG
This sequence comes from Eptatretus burgeri, assembly GCF_056783735.1. NCBI lineage: Eukaryota > Metazoa > Chordata > Myxini > Myxiniformes > Myxinidae > Eptatretus > Eptatretus burgeri. Next base: position 154,257,618 of record NC_140961.1, read on the forward strand.
TTACCAGATATCATACTTGGGTACAAAAAAAATAAGAGAAGAAGGCATTGCTTATTGTGGTGTTAATTCCAGTGATGTTGGACGAAACTATGCAGAAATCAAGAAAATGACCAAACGCCAAGACCTCAAGAATGAAGTTAGAAGATCCTGGAAGCTGAAGAATACCCAAGTTCTGCCAGTGATAGCTGGAACTACAGGAATGGTGACAAAGAACCTCACAGAGTTATTATACATAGGGGCAGTTCTCGTGGGCATTCACCTGGTAGTGGCTATTTATGATAATCAGGCAACCACTGGTAGGCATGGATGACTCACAATATAGAAAATGGAGAAGAAAGTAATTACCTTTGGATTTTTTTTCATGGAACGAACAAACCTTGGTACATCACAGATAATAAAGGCTGTGGTCAGGTTTCATCGAAATTGTGTATGTGGCTTCAGAAAATAAAGCAAATACATATTTTGGGAGGCAACCCCCCTTAAATCCCCATAGACCAGATTTTTCTAATGTCATGAGCAAACTTTGGTACGTCATGGGTGAAGAAGGTTGTCGGAAATTTTCTTCAGAATTTTGTATATCATTTAAAAAGAAAGCAAATACCTCTTTGGGGAGGCAAACCATCCCCCCCTGTAAGTTCCCTCTGTAGACCCCTTCAGACCCCAATTTTTTATGCCATCACAGGTGATGAAGGTTGTGGTAAAATTTCATTGAAATTGTACGTGCAGTTTGTGAGAAGAAGCTGCAAGTATTTGTGGATGGACGGACGGATGACACACCTTCCCAAAAGCTCCCTGGAACTACTTTGCAGGTGAGATAAAAACCATCCCTGGGAATATTCCATCAAACAAACTACAGATGGAAGCTGTCGGGGCTCAGTGACAGTACTGAAGTGAGCCCTTGACACAAAACTTTGACAACAGAAAACTTCACAGCTTGGCCCATGAAACGTGACCCCATACTGAAATGAAGAAAGATGCTTTGAGCCCACCCTGGGAAGACTCGATTTCACATTCTGAAACCCGCATCTGTAGATACCAATCAACGACACACACACACACACACACACACACACACACACACACACACACACACACCCTTATATTCGATGGATATATATATATATATATATATATATATATATATATATATATATATATATATATATATATATATATATATATATATATATATATATATATATATATATATATATATATATATATATATATATATATATATATATATATATATATATATATATATCTGGGAGGGAGGCTGTCAATCCCCGTTTCTAAAAACCTGTGATTATCAAAAGCCGCCAATGCCTTCTCATTTACCTCGTCTGTATATAATGATGTTTTTAACTTCTTATTGTTTTCATTTTTCTGTACTCTTTGAAAACTTGGTATATTAATAAATTTGGATGCTTGTATCCAAGATGTCGCAAGTCTTGTGTTTGGTCTATTCCTACCATTTTTCATTGTTTTTCCAAATACAACATTTTCATCGATATATTACTAAAACTCTCATCGTATATGTATGTATGTTCCCAAAATACAGCCAAAACGGTACGTGATAGTGCAAAAAAATTTTGCCCACCTTACTGAACATTTTCCTGTGGTGTGCAGTATCTAGTTTTGTTCAAATCTGGCAACGAAAAAAATATTAAAAAATCTATTCCTGAATCAGTCAAGTACTCTTCGGGAGAATTTGATCAATGCAAACAACCTCAGCAGTATAGTTCACTGGAGCTATCTTTTTTTTTCTTGAAATGATTTTCTTCAACAACCGCTATCACAATGGGAACCCAATGGGTTCACAGGTCGTCTAGTTAATTTATACAAGTTATTCTCAAAATCATTTGAGGGAAGTGTTATCTTTTTTGTTTTTAACATCAGCCAGTCTGCCAGAGAAACGAGTTTCTCAGAAGCCTTCTGTTGCCTGAGATGAAAATGCTGGTCAGGAGATGGAAAATGTTAATCCCTTCCTTTGAGAGACACACCTGAAAAAAACCCTTTGTTTTCTTATTTCCGTGATGTCATCAACTTGTCTTATTTACTGCCGAATCCAATGTTCAGCTGGCTTCATTCAGAGGATGTTAGTTGAGAAGTATTCTGACCTTGCAGATGAATCTTTTTCATTAGAGGAAAGGTGAGTTATGTTTAATCTGATTCATTACTTGTTGTTTTATGGCGAAACAAATTCACAGGTGAAGGAGACTAACCCAAACAAATCAAGATACGATTAATTATTATAATTTTTTTTTTTCTGACAGGTTGTCCCCAATAACAAAGTTGATAACTGATATTAAAAATGAAGCCAATGAATATCATGAAGAATGGCAGAATAAGAATGAAATCCTTACAGAACTTCATTCAGTTTGAAGGGAATTACATAATGAGATGAAGAAGTGTTTTGAAGATTTATCACACCCTTTAAGTTGGGATGAGATGTTAACACCTCTTTCGGGGGTGAGGGCGGTAGGGTATGGAAGGTGTACTCCCACCAACGACATATTGCTCCCTTCATCCCATCCCTCCCTTCCCCATGTGTTTGGGGAAGGGTGGGGGTGGGATGAGTGGGGTGGTGGGTCAAGGGTGGGGGCGCACAAGGGGAGGGCATGATTTTTTTTTAGGTGCGGCTTGTGTGGGTGTGACTTGTGTTTGTTTGGCTTGCATGGGTGTGGCTTGCGTGGGTGAGGGTGGGATGAAGGGTGGTGGATCAAGGGTGGGGGTGAACAAGGGGAGGGGATGATGGTGAATGTGGGTGTAGCTTGTATGGGTGGGGTAGGGTGGGGTGGGATGAAGGGGTGGTGGGTCAAGGGTGGGGTTGCCAAACGGGAGGGTATGATGGTGTAAATGGGTGTGGATTGTGTGCTTGTGTCTTGCATGGGTGTGGCTTGTGTGGATGTGGCTTGTGTCGGTGTGGCTTTTGTGGGTTGGCTTTTGTCTGTGACTTGTGTGGGTGGAGATATGGGAAGTGGAGTGATTTTTTTTTAATTAAATAAACGTGTTTATGTGGGGAGCTTATAAACTATCATTATATGATGGATGTGGATGTGGAGTATGGATGAGGTTATGATGGATATGGATATGGTGTGTGGGTGTGGCATTCATAGGTGTGTGGATGGAGTAAAAAAGAGGGTGGAAGCATTTTATTGAATTTATCATATTTGTCTTTTTTAATTCCTGTGAATAAAATGAAGTCAAGATGTCTTATCCCTTTAAGCAACTTTAAACCGCAAGAGTATGTGAAGCATTTGAATATACATGCCTCAAATATTCCTCATCATTTATACATATTACATATGCATGAAGGAGGATCAGTGCTAATCCAGTATGATTTTGATTTGCAAATAATTTTCATCGACAAAGGAGGAGTGTGAACAGGACACTCGACTGTCCTCTGCACCTTAAACCACAATACAATAGTACCCTTGAGTTGCATTAACCAACATTGTGAAAGCATTTCATTCACAGGTGAAGGAGACTTTACCAGAAGTGGCACCAAAAGATTGCCACACCTTCCATCCCAGAGATTTTACTCAAACAGCAGCCAAGTGTGAAGGCAAGCAACATGGATACATGCTTCACACTGTAAGATGGCTCATAGTGACGGGAACCCTGAGGAGGATTCCTAAATGACTGCCCTTAAACTGCAACAATTGCATTCTTCATGTTTTTCTCCCTGATCGATCTGTGGACAACATTAACTTTAATTTCCTTGATCGGTACCGGGGCACTCGCCTGGAAAAAGGACCAATGCAAGTTGTTTGAGCTAATGCTTACATGCATATTTATCGAGAAAATAATTTCCACACACTTGCATACAGTTATCACATTACCACAAATGAGAAGCTAAATAAACAATGTGCGTGCATGGACAAACTAAATGACAATATGCACATTATCACATGTATGGGCCGTAGAGGGCGTGCACACCAACATTTCACACTTGCACACAAAACTAGTCACATAGAAGTAGATACAAAAGACAGATGTCAAGAAAAGATGAAGGGAGATGGCAACATAAACCATCTATAGAACAACATAGTATGAATGCCTTTCTGTTATTATCTTTTGAAAGTGAACAAAGACAGGGAAAACATGTGCACTTGGTCATAATTATTTGGGAAGACATGTGAAGGTAAAGAGTTCTAGAGTTTGGCAGTGGAGGGATAAAAACAAACATCGTAATGGCCCATCCTTGAGTTGCCAATGGCCAAACAATAACCATGTGATGTAATGGCTTGTTGAGTATCCCTCGGTCTCGCTAATGGTGGAGGTACACAAGCAGCCAGTTCTTGCGAGCAGAAACCGAAGTAATATTTGTAGAAAACAGAAAGATGATGTACTTTGTGGCATAATTTGAGCGGGTCCAGTTTTGAGGTCACATTGGTAGAGTTGACAAGTCAAATAACTTTTGATTCAATTCTGTCCAGTAAGTATGTGGAGCTGGAACCTCCCCAGATGTGAAAGCAGTCCTCCATACAAGGACGAATCAATCCTTTATATAGTTTGAGCAACTGTTTCGAGGAGAAGAGTCTTCGACATCTGAACAGGTGTCCTAATTTCTTTGAGGCAGCCTTAACTATTTGTGTAATGTGTGGATTTCAGGATAAATTTGATGCCATAGTAATACCTAGGAGGTTTACTGCATCACATGGTGTAATTGTAGAGTTTTTAAAGGATATTGGAGAGTTGAGAGGAGTTTTAGAGAGAGAGAGAGAGAGAGATGTGAAGAAATTGAGCTTTTGAAGCAATAAACTTAACGTGAATACATTTGCCCCACTGGGAGATCTTATCAAAATACAAATTTAAAGAGGTGGCTGTGCTGAAACGAGATGAAGATCGAGTGAGGGAAGACTGGGCAGATGGGAAAGACATGGTGGAATGTAATGTTGATTCATCAGCATATGAGTGTATTTGACAATTTCTGGAAGAAAGAAGGTCATTGATAAAAAGAAGTGAGTGTGTTGGAGATAAAATGGAGACATAATGTTGGAGTATATATATCCAGGCATCGGGAGCTGCATGCAGAGGGGATTACGGCCGAGCACCCAGCTCTCCATCCGGGCTGGTGACTCCATCCTCTCTTCTCTGTTCACCTGCCTGCAGATGTGAATCAGCAAGCAAGAGGGTGATGGCAACTGCAAGGCACTTGGTTAACACACTTCCGGTTCCGGTTTTGAGCGGCAAGAGGTCTCCTTCGGGGCTCCCTGCTGACATTCTCAAAGTTAAGTTCCGGTTGTTATTTGTCCCGTTTTAACTGTTTAATTTTCTCACCTACATGTTAATGTGTGTTCCTAGTTCGGTTTTGTTTCAAAAATCGAGCTATTTTGTGAGTATTTATGTCGACGTTCTCACCTGGTGTTTGAGGCCTAGTCCTAGGCTTGAGGCCTACCGGTTCCACTTGGTGTTCGATCGTTTTTTTTTTTTGTTTGTTTGTTTTTTCTCCCCATTACCTTCAATTTCTATCCTCCCCGTTACCTTCAATTTTCATCCTCCCCACTTTCCAAACATCCCCCATTCTCCCAACTAATCTCTTTCTTATCTCAAAAAAAAAAAAAAAAAAAAAAAAAAAAACCCAACAACAACAACAACAACCTTCTCCCGATTCTGCTACTTCTTCTTCCTCTTAACTTCGTCCTCGTCTTCCTCGATTTCTTTTTTTTTTTTTTTTTTTTTTTTTTTTTTTTTACACTTCCATGACCTAATCTGTTGAACTCTCTCATACATTAATATTAACAACAAAAACGATCTTATAATGCTTCATCTTCCTCTCTCACACATGTGGTACTCTTTACTGTTTCACAATGCACTACTCTTCTGCTATTTTAACAGACTGCTCTCATTTCGACCTCTCCTTCATTCCTTGCCTAAAAATCCAACTATTACAGCGCTTCTTCTCTCCATGCTCTGAATTCGCCTTCATTGCATCCATCAAGAATTGTGTTAAATCGCATCTCTGACCTAAAACTTTTAAAAACCACAGTTTGCCATGGATGCTCGCTTTCCATCAACCATTCTTTTTTCCAACTTCAGTGCCAACTCACCCCCTCACCCCTCACTCTCACTCTCAAAGCAACCATCCCACTCTTCTCCCTCCAAGCCTCCCTCTCACCTCTTTCAAAAATTCCCCCTCACCTTTCTCCCACCTTTCATCCCCCTCACTCTTCCTTCTCTAAGTTGCCCCCCTCTCATCCACCAACCTGCCTCCCTCCACTGCCCTCTCACCTCCATCTCTTCACTCCACCTTCTCAAATCCTCAACTGCCATCTTCCTTGTCTCTTGTCCCCCTCTCTCACAGCACCACAGAGCCTTTTCTCCTCCTCATTCGGCCCCCTCCCCTCGCTATTCTGCAATACCCCACACTCCTTCAGCAACCCTCCTTACCTCCCCCCTCGTCCCTCGTCCGACCCTCCCCGCCCCCTCCACCTCCTGCACCAAAAGCCTCCTCCCCTACCTCTTCATTAAAAGTGTGGACCTCAAATATCCGGGGCCTTCGCTCAAACCTTTCAGATCTTTCCATGCAGGTTGCCACTGACAAACCAGACATTATCTGCCTAACAGAAACTTTCCTCTCCCAAGACGTGTCTGACTCCCAAGTATCTCTCCCTGGTTACTCCCTCTTACGGTATGACAGACCTGAGCCTCGTCCTGGTGGAGGTGTTGCTCTCTTCATCAAAGACTCTATTCCTCACTCTCCCTGCACTGCTCTCACTCCCCCACACCCCCAGGAATACCTCTGGCTTCGTCTTCCCCTCCACTCCCACCTCATGTTTATATGTGTACTGTACCGTCCACCGAACAGTGATGACTCCATCTACACCTCACTCTCCGAAAACATGGACCATCTTCTATCTTCTCATCCAAACTCTCTCTTCCTCTTATGTGGCGACTTCAATTGTCATCACGCCAGTTGGCTAGGTGTGGGTACCTCTCTCACCTGCCATGGGACATCAGCAAAAGCTTTCTGTGACTCATTGGGACTGACTCAATCGGTCAACTTCCCGACCCGGATCTCAACCAATGGTACTCCATCTCTTCTGGATCTGATTTTGACAAATTTCCCTGACAATATCTGCTGCTCTTCCTTCGCTCCAATTGGTTCTTCTGACCACGTCCTTATTAAAGTGGACATCTCTCTGGCTGTTATCAGAGAACCACCTCACCGCCGTCGAGTCTGGCATTTCACTCAAGCCGACTGGCAGGGTCTCCGAGCAGCCATCAAACTTACAGACTGGTCTCCTATCACTACTTTCTCAAACATCAACTCATCCTGGGAATTCTTTCAAAGAAACTTGCTCTCCCTCATGCACAGATTTATCCCCTCTCGTGTTCAGATGTCTTACCCTTCCTCCCGCCCTTGGTTTACTGAAGCTTGTGGCGAGGCAGTTGTCCTGAAACAACTTGCCTTTGCCTCATGGAAAGCAAACCCAACTGAGGGCAATCTCAGTTCTTTCCACAAAGCTCGGAACAAGTGTGTAGCTACCCTCAGGAGAGCCAGAAAACAACATCTTTCTCATCTCAAGTCTGAACTCTCAAACCTCTCTCCCTCCTCAAAATCCTGGTGGCGTTTAATCAAATCTGTTTCTGGTGTATGTTCCCCCTCCATCCCCTCCCTTACCTCAAATGGCCGCACTGCTGATTCCACACGTGATAAAGCTGAATGTCTAAACTCGGTGTTTGCAGCTAAATCTTGTGTCCCAAACCCATCACTATCTCTACCCACTTTACCCAGTCGCACCCAACTGTCCCTGGACTCTGTATCCTTTTCTCCTGACAAGGTGGAGAGCTTGCTTTCAAACCTCGAGTCAGATTCTGCAACCGGTCCAGACGGCATCAGCCCACGTGTCCTCAAAGCCTGCTCTTCTGCTCTTGCTCACCCTCTCTCTGTTCTATTCACCCTCTCATTTTCCCAAGGTCATCTGCCATCTGCTTGGAAATCTGCTAACATCACTGCCCTGCATAAAAAGGTGCAAAAACAGATCCCTGTAACTATAGACCAATCAGCCTTCTCCCAATCATCAGCAAGGTTATGGAATCCATCATCGCTTCAGACATGAAATCCTTCCTCTTCTCCAATGGCTTGATTTCCAATCATCAATTTGGTTTCAGACCAGGTCACTCTACCCTAGATATGCTGCTACTGCTCTCCCATCAATGGATGGAGGTCCTCAATGCCAGACAGGAAATCCGAGCCGTATCCCTGGACATATCACGTGCTTTTGACACAGTCTGGCACCCTGCCCTACTCACCAAACTCTCTGCCCATGGTATTCAAGGCCATCTCCACTCATGGCTCGCAGACTTCCTCTCCTGTCGCAGTCAACGTGTGGCCCTAAATGGAGTTCTTTCATCCCCTCTTCCTGTGCAGGCTGGAGTTCCTCAAGGTAGCGTTCTGGGCCCTGTTCTTTTTCTGGTTTTCATCAATGATCTCTCGGACTCTCTGGAAAATCCTCTATTTCTCTTTGCCGATGACTCAACCCTCTGCCGTACCATCTGTCATCCCTCAGCCCGGCAAGCAGCAGCTTCTTCGCTCACTGCAGATCTGGATAAAATCACAAACTGGTCCAACACGTGGAACATGTCTTTCAATCCAGACAAATCTCACACTCTCACTATGTCTCTTCGAAAGGACCATTTACAAAACCCCCCATCCACTTTCTCAACAATCCTCTGGAAGAAGTCTTTTCTTTCAAGCTTCTGGGTCTCACTATCTGCCATGACCTTTCCTGGGAAAGTCACATTTCCAACCTTGCCTCAAAAGCCAGTCGCCGACTGGGAATCCTCCGTCGTGCAAAGTCCTTCCTCGGCCCTCTTGAGCTCCTGACCACTTACAAAGCTTTTGTCCGTAGCCTGATGGAGTACTGCTCTCCCCTCTGGGCTGGTGCTCCTGCCTCCCACCTTTCTCGACTTCACGCTGTCGAAACCAGGGCATTTAAGATCATTGGCATCTCCCGCAATGAAGCTGAGTCTTTGGGCCTCTCACTCAATCACCGCAGGTTGGTCGGTGGTCTTTCTGTCTTCTACCGACTCCTCTCCAGCCTTGCCCCCTGCTCTCTCTGCGATTTGTCCCAACCACATTTCCACAGGGCGCTCAAGGTCCGCCAACAACCCCCTTCTGGTAAAACTACCAAAATCACGAATCACTGCACATCTTCACTCTTTCATTCCTCTTTTTCCCGCCTTTGGAATAAACTTCCTCACTCTATTCTTTCCCATTCTTCCCTTCAGGCTTTCAAAACAGCTGTTCACCACCACCTCTTATCTTCCCCCCTCCAAATCCTCGATCTTTTCTACCCCCGATAATCCACCCAAGCCCACTTCCTTCAATTCTCCTGCTTTCCTTCCTGAAAGTCCCTTTAATGTCCATCTTCCCTCGCCATGTTCCCCGTCCCATCCCCATCCCTCTCCCTTCCACAGTTCACCTGTGTCTGTTCCCCAATGTTTTGTCCCTTCCACTCCCGCCCCTCTTGTCTCATGCCTCCTTGCTGTGAGTTGTGTGTTAGCTCTCATACGAGCCTCGACCAAGGTATACAAAAAAAAAAATAGAAAATAAAAAATAAAAAAAAAAAACACACTTGAACTGGGGGGTGTTTGGGGGGCTTGGTGGTTTGCACCTGGAAGCTCATATCCCGGAAGCAGGAATGATCATTCAAGACCTATATAGTATGAGTTTAATTGTTGATTGGGTTAACTGTGGTGTTTTGTCCTTTTTATTGACAACAGGAGAAAGTGTGGTGGAAAATGTATTTTAAAAAATTAGCTTTATGTTTTTTTTTGTTTGGCTGTGGCCCAAATAAGCCCAATGATTTTTTTAACTTTGCAAATAAATGCTTTTGTCCCACATTATAAATATATTGGTGAAATCTAGATGATGGACAATGATTGATGTAAAAGCTCATGAGAAACATGATTTTTACATTCATTTTATGAGCGTTAATTAGTTTGATTGAAGTTTGTGTGATTACAAATACAAGCCCCATGGACATGCATGTAAGGTCCATGGGGACATAAGTGATACAGCTCTGTATTCTTATTGCTACTTCAGCTTAAAGCTAACAAAATGCGAATGTAGGGTAAAGTGGGATTTAGATAAATAAAAGGTGCTGTAAACCCACTCGCCCAGAAGCATAAGCAAGTCGGAATGTTTGGCTGATAAACTCACAGCTGCAAAGCTCAGATGTTGTAACATGCCAATATATATATATATATATATATATATATATATATATATATATATATATATATATATATATATATATATATATATATATATATATATATATATATATATATATATATATATATATATATATATATATATATATCCCTGACTTGTCAAATGGTGCACCAAGAGTCCCAACTCTCACAATGGTTCTTTGTTGGTTACCCCTCCATATTCCAATTGTATACTGTGTTCAGTCATAAAATACTGTGCGCAGCTGTGTATTATCAGAACACCCCAACTTTTAATTTTGACGCTGGAATATTTTTTAGCTTGGGAAACCTCTAAACGAGCTATTAAGATTTCAGTAAGCTTCAATAACATGTGCTGTTCTTTGTCTAATCTATTCCCCCTCTTTCGCTATTTCTATGCAAATAATTTTGAAATAGAAAAGCTAGGCTTTGAACAGAACTCTGAGAAGAAGGTGGTCTGTGGGGACACATCTTGGTGTTTTCTCTGTGCATTTTTTTCTTTCCGTTTCCACGTAAATAAATGGATTCAACTTGACTGGGACTGGAGTTAATGGAGTGACGTTCACTCCACTTGAGGTTCGACTAATTCCACCACACGACACATATGATTTCGATGAAACTTTACCACAACGTTCGGCATCATGTATGGACCAAATATGGTTCATGGCATGAAAAAAATCTGGACCTAAGCGAGTCATTGGGGGTAGCTCCCCAAAATAAGTATTTGCTTTCTTCTCAGAAACGACACATGCAATTCTTATGAAACTTGACCACACCCATGATATACCAAAGTTTGTTCATGACATGCAAAATTTGAGGCCTAAAGGAGTCTATGGGGGCGGGTTCTGCCCAAAATAGGTATTTGCTTTTTTCTCAGAAACTAAACACAATTCAGATGAAACTTCACCACAACCATCATCATTTGTGATCTACCAAAGTTTGTTCATGACCTTAGAGAAAAAATTGGGCTTGATCATGGTATAAGAGGGGTACCCCACAAAATATGTATTTGTTTTCTTCTCCAAAACTGCATCCACAATATTGATGAAACTTGACCACAACATTCATTACCCGTGATATACCAAAGATTGGTCATGGTATGAAAAAATGAGGTCTAAGGGGGTCTACAGAGGGGTTTCCACCCAAAAGAGGGATTTGCTTTCTTCTCAGAAACTACAAACACAATTTCGTTGAAACTTGGCCACCACCTTCATCAACATTGATGTACTATAGTTTGTTCATAACATTAGAAAAATTGGGGTCTAAGGTGGTGGGGGGGGGGAATGTATTTGCTTCTTTCTTTGAAACTACACACAATTTTAATGAAACTTGACCACCACCTTCTTTCATTACCCATGACTTCCAAAATGTTGTCCACACCATTATAAAAATTGGGATCGAAGGGTAACTATGGGGTGACAGAGATGGGTGGGGTGGGTGGTTTCCCCCCAAAAGAGGTATTTGCTTTCTTCTCAGAAACTGCACGCACAATTCCGATGAAACTTGACCACCACCTTCTTCACCCTTGATGTACTAAAGTTAGTTCATGAGATTAAAAAATTGCGGTCTAAGGGATTTGACTTGGGGGTTGCCCCCCAAAATGTATTTGCTTTCTTCTCAGAAACTACACACTTTTGTTGAAACTTTGCCACCACCTTAATCACCCGTGATGTACAAAAGTTTGTTCATGTCAGTAATAAAATTGGGTTCTCAGGTATTTTACTTGGGGGGCTGCCCCACAAAATATGTATTTGCTTTCTCCTCTAAAACCACACATGCAATTTTGATGAAACTAGACCACAACCTTCATCACCAGTGATGTACCAAAGTTTTTTCATGACATAAAAAAAAATCCAGAGATGTTCACATTCTTCTCCATTACATATGTCTTGGGTCATCCATGCCTATGAGTGGTTCCCTGGTTATCTTATCCATCTACTACCATGTAAGCACCCATGAGTATTGCCCCTATGTCCTTATCTGTGCCCATGTCACTTCTCTTGTCTTGGATTGTTCCTTGGTGAACCTTCATTACTTGAATTAAACCCATTTACTGCTCAAATGTAAAATTGTCCCCTCTTTTCTTTGCCAACATGTTGCTGCCTTTGCACACATGAACTAAAACTTGTACAGAGAGAAAAATGTGGGGTCATTGACGTTTATTGGTTTGGTAACCTCCTATATGGTGTGCCGAATAAAAGAAATGATGAAATGGAATTAATCATAACTTAGATATCCATAACTAAACAGATGTTTAGCTTGTCATACATGCACAGCTAAACAGATGTTAATCTCCCTTCGTAAATAGTTGTTTAAATTAGTAATTATCTGTGCACAAACAAAGACGGTTTGGTCAGTGTTTAATTGTTAGGCATGTGTTTTGTGAGACCTTCACTAAATGCCTTTCATAAATTTGGCCCATTACAGCGTAAGAAGGAGAAAAAAGTCACCAGATATGCATCATAATACATATATAGCCACTAATTATTTAATACTGTGTTTCTTCTTCTTTTGGCTGCTCCCGTTAGGGGTCGCCACAGCGGATCATGCGTTATGATCAGCATACTGATTTGGCACAGGTTATACGCCAGATGCCCTTCCTAACGCAACCCTGGTCGCCTATTACGACACAGGGATAATTATTTAATACTGTGTACATTACCCAAATTCATTTAATGGTATTAAATGCTTCATGCTTCATGGTCTTAAATGCACTCGTAAACATGCCCTCACTGATGTGTAAAAGTTACTTTGTTATTTAAATGCATGTCATGCAGTTTTGATTGCATTACATAAACATTCTTGGTGATATGAGATAAATTTTGAATGGGTGATTATTAAACGATTAGCGTTTCTACTTGCCTCTTAAACACTTTTCATAAATTCAACCTGGGTCACCAACGTCTAAATTTTATTTGTAATTAAAACGCATTTAGATCACACATTGGATAAAGACTCTTCAGCGATACAAGAATAACTTTGAACAGGTGATCATCATGCGATTAGTGATTATACATACATTCAACTCTTAAATGTCTTTCGTAAATTCAACCCAGATTGTCTTTTTTGCAAATCAGATGCTATATTTATGAGTTAATTGCTAAAACAGTCATACTTGCTTGTTTCCCACATTTAACATGATACCGTAAAGATATTCTGTTTTACATTGTGAGTATACTTCATACACCAATAGAATTATGAAATAAAACACTTTATCATAATGTAGTTATAAAGGTTAAATGAATATATCACTGGAGATGCAAAGTTTGTTGAAGAGCATTTTTCAACACGCTTCAACGAGCTAGAAAAACAGCTCTTTGACTTCTGACTTTGACAAAACTTCATAATCCTCACTTTGACTTTTATAAACTCAATATTAAAAATATACTTGCAGGAACCCCATCTCCGATGGGTTTGGATATATCTCACTTCATTTTTTTTTTGGGGGGGGGGGGGTGTATTGGTTTGGTACAAACAGGAATTCAATGTAAAGTGATGATGTAGACTGTGACACATGCTACATGTTTACCTTGTAGAGAATGGCGATCCTCTCAGAAGAAGAACTATCATTCGTGATTAAAATTGCCAAATACACTGCCATTTTATGTCAGAATCGTTGTGTAAATGGTATCATGCACAACCTCAACAATTTGTTGTCAATATGATACTGACAATGCAAGTGCTTTTGAGATGCTCTGTTTATTTCCACAAAATTGCGGGATAAAGACCCAACTTGGTATTAAAAGTGTAATATAAGAAGTCGATATTGTTAAAAAAAAATATATTGTTACACTTGTGGTGGGGGAGGGTTAGCTATTACCATAGAACAGGTAGGAATGTATCATGTAGCATGGTCTGTTTGCGAGTACATAGCCATCTTGATGGAGAAGTAAGGAAATGTCAGCCTTCAGAAGAAAGGAGAAGTACGGAAAGAGTTGTCTTCTTTGCATGTGGGCCACGCAGAGATTGGTGTGTGGTAATAAGTAGTTAGGGATTATGGTTAAGGAAATTGTATATCAAACCTCAATGTAAACCTTGACTGGGTGGCGCTAGGAGACTTGGCACGAAAGAGGTGGGGGCGGAGGTATGAATGCCTCCTGAGGGGTGGAGCAATGGATCACCTGGGAGGGGCAGAGTGCCATCTCAAGAAGGGGTGGGGGTGGCGGAATCGTAGATGCCTCCCAAAGGGGCGGAATAATACTGAGGGGAAAAAGAGGGAGGAGCTCAATCAGTGGTTAGGATTCTGTGGTGAGAACAACTGGAGGAAAAAGGCAGTTGTTAGGAGAGTTGGAGAATCTGAGGCGAACAGAATTGGAGGAAGGAGAGTTGGTCGAGAAAGAACCATTGAGAGTGTTGGTGAGAGTGATGAAAATCTGAGGCAAAGATGACGGGAGGAAAAGAGTGGCCTGGCATGTGTGAGAGAGGTGCATCGAGTTCAGAGGAGAAAATAAAAGCCTGAGGGGAACTGTTGACTTCTGAGGAAGAAGAGGAGAGTTTTGAGGGTGGCCTCCTACCTCTGTGCTTCTTCCTGAATGTGCCTGTTCTGCCACCTCTGCCCTTTTGTCATACCTGCCCTGCTGCATCCCTGGATTCTGCCGCGTGCCATTACCTGCTGTTTGTCTCATCATCTTCTGCTTCCCTCATCATCCTGCTCTTCCCTGCTGCCCGAGAGCTAAATCCCCCAGTTTTGTCCTCTTACCATCTGCAAGTAAGTCCAGAGTGTGGCACCGAGTTGCTTTAGATTTATTTTACCTCATTGTATATAATTATTTGTTATTGATTTTCTGTCCCCTTTTCTTCCCCACACCAAATCCTGACCAATCATCTTCTCTGTCACAATTATATCATCCCTGGTTCTTTTGATTAGTGTGGTTTGGGAAAGAAACTAGTTGGGTTTGAAAGATGTAAGGTTTTCGAGTCTCTCCTTATTAGCATGTCCTCGTTGATGGTCACTGGAGGATGATCCAGAAGTGCAGGGTCTACCGGAGTGCTCAGTTTCTCAATACTGATCACCGGCATGTTGTAGCAACTCTGAAGTTGCACCTTAAATCCAGGAGAATGGTACCATCCCAGCCTCGGCTGGATGTTGGCAAGCTCAAGGATGAGAGGGTTGCTGAGGAGTTTGGGAACAAGCTGAGTAGAGCTTTGGGAGGTCCTGAATAGTTGTGGAGTGCATTCAAGACAACTGTCCTTCATGTTGCAAGAGGAAGTCTTGGAACTCACCGTAGGGCAAAGAAGAATTTTGTCTCAAGTGAAACTGGATACCATTGACCAGAGTTGCAGGGCCAGGCTGAATGGCAGAGTGAGCTGTTCAGGGAGCTGAGGCATAAAACTGTACATGCACTAAGGGTGGACAAGGAGGCCTATGTGCGAGGAATCTGTGAGGGGGTAGAGCATCACCTGTAGGCAAGTGATACTCGTCCTGCTTACAAAGGGAATTCGCGCATTGCTTTCATTCAAGTCCATCCCTCGGTGTACTGCAGTTAGAGCAGAGGGTGGCAGGCTCTTGACCTAGGAGTCCGAAGTGAATGCCCACTGGGCCGGGTACTTTGAGCGGTTTTACCAGGCTGATCAACCAGCTGTGGAGTTAGATGTCAGGGGTGTAACAATCCCTGTTGCTGATCCTCCAATCAACTGTGGTCCACCATAGCTTCTGGAAAAACAGGCTACAGTGAACCGGTTGAAATGGGGTAAAGCTCTAGGGATCTGTGGCATCCATGCTGAACTTCTCAAGGCTGGTGGAAATGCTGCACTCCTGTCATTGCCTGCAGTTTTGTGCTCTGCCTGGAAGACAGGCATCATCCCAACTGACTGAAAGAGGGGCCTTGTTGTCCCTCTCTGGAAAGGGAAGAGTGATCGCCAAGACTGCAACAACTACTGAGGGGTGATGCTGCTCCCAGTGCCGGGCAAGGTCTTTGCTCGGATAATTCTTGACAGGGTTCGCCACCATATTCTTGAGCACCAGCATCCAGAGCAGTCAGGCTTTACACCAAAGAGGTCAATGATTGACCACAACCTTGCTCTTCGGGTCCGCACTGAATGCAGTCGAGAGTTTCGGCAGGGGCTGCATGCAGCCTATGTTGATCGCTGTAACGTGTTTGATTGAGTGAATTGGGATGCCCTCGGGAGGATTCTAGGTCTTCGTGGGGTGCCACCAAAACGATCGGTCTGATGTCTGAACTCTACTCTGGTACTGAGAGTGCTGTGAGATGTGGTGGTACCATCTCTGACGTATTTTCTGTTGTTACTGGACTTTGTCAGGGGTGTGTACTGGCCCCCACACTTTTCAGCACTTGTATGGACTGGATTTTAGGGAGGATGTCAGAGAAATCAAGCTGCGGAGCATCGTTTAGGAATGCCAACATCTCTGACCTTGATTTCGCATATGATGCAGTCATCTTTGCGGAGACTTAAGATATCCTTTCGGGGGCAATCAAGGTGCTGAATGAGGAGTTGGAGCCACTCGGATTACGGGTTTCCCTGGTCGAAACTAATGTCCAGGCTTTCAATGAAATCTCGGATGCTGCTGTCCTGTCTGTGTCTGTTTGTGGTGAGCATGGTGAGGTCGTGGAGAGATTCACTTACCTTGGTAGTGATATTCATGTCTCTGCTGGCTGTGAGTCAGAGGTCAATAGACGCCGAGGTCGGGCCTGGGAGTTAAGGATTCAATGGATAATGGGGTGTGGCGCTGCCGGTACCTGTGAGGGAGGACGCAAGTTCGAGTCATCAGGTCTTTGGTGCTTCCAGTCTTGCCCTGTGGATGCGAAACTTGGACTCTGACCAAGTCTCTGAGAGGGAGACTTAATTCATTTGGGACCAGGTCTCTTCAGAGAATCCTTGGCTATCGCTGGTCAGACTTTGTGTCCAACAAGAGGTGCTGAGAGAGACTCAAATGAGATTTGTTACAAGCATAGTCTGTGAGTGTAAAGGCCCTGTCACACCTTCACGTTTTAGCCAGCGATGGCAACGTATTAAAATGTATGTAAAACGCTGGCTTACGTTGAACTTTTGATGTTTTTTTTTAAAGATTTGAACGTATTCATAGCGACTTGGTCTTATGTATAACGCATTGGTAATGGACACAGAACGTTTCGTTGTGTTATAGATAACTTATACCAACGAATGCTGAACCTGTTGTCGGCCTACACAACCGATGCCCAACGATAGTCTAACTTAGGCATAGCGCGTTGCACGCATCGCCGACGATGTCGTGACGTAGCGTATTAAAAGGCTGACGCACAACGATTCGAATCATAACTGCCGTAGAAATGGAAGTGTCAACATCGCGGTCACATCTTGGCGATCTTGCCAGCGTATGCGGACCTAAGAAAAATGTGTCTAAAACGTTGGGGCAAGTCAAATACGGTATGAGTAAGTTTGGTATACGTGAGTAGAACGCTAAAGTACGCTATCATACGTCGTAGTAAATAGAGTACGTCAAGAAATTTTAAACATGTTCAAAATTTTACGACGTACTCGGCGTATGACACACGTTCCACATGCGATGGGGATAAGTTTTACACACGATATGTGGACGCTTACGCACATCCACAAAGGCTACTTATAAGCTACTCATAAGTCGAAACACGTTGCGGTAATGTGTTATTTACGCGAAACTTATTTCTAACTTATGTTTTTTACGTGCTTTGAACCAATTCTTTATGTAGTCCCAACACACATCGACGTATGTAGACATATTCCAATGATGTCTTCCGGTCGACTAAAAAAAATAAATTAACGTGTTTCTAGCTTACAACTGCCATATAAAGACGTGTTCCCAGCGGTTTTGGGAATTGGGATATAAAAATGCTGCTAATAAAAGGGGAACCCAACAGTGTTTTTGAGTCGATGTCCATGTCAGCAGTAACAGTATCAGTATCAGTATTAGTATTAGTATTAGTATTAGTAGTAGTTTGTTCATGTTGGCAGTAGTAGGTGAGTGTGAGGGGGAGGGTGTGGGTTATGATGGATCGTACTTGCGTCCGCGTGTCCATGGGTAGGAGACATCTTTTCACCATTGTTTGAAGTTCTTCGCGGCTAATTTTTTATGGGGCTTTTTCAACAATGAACTATAGCTTGTTTTTACGATTTAGGTCTATTCATAACGGGTTGGACAAATGCACAATGAACTAATAATGTGCATATAGCGCTTTGATTACTTATAGATACGATATACCAACGAATAATTATCGTGAAGCCGGCGTACACAAACTATGCCCAACGATAGCCTAACTTATCCATATCGTGCGTCAGTTTATCTTTGCCGGTGACGTAGGGTTTGCTATTCATAGGCTGCCACTCAACGATTTAAATGGCTGCATCTCCACGATTGAAAGTAGACGCTTGCGCTCAACAATTGGATTTTTTTTACACTCAATGACTTTTAAACGGTGCCACTCAGCTATTTTCATTGTTTACAATGAACGATTTAAATTGCTGTCACTTGCCTTTGTTTTTTGACGCTGAGGTTTTGAAATTTGAAGCGTTTCTTCTGAACGTGTTAAAACGCTCAAACTCGACTATTTTAAATAGACGCTGCCGATGGACAATTGGAATCATATCCAAGCTAGACATCGAAGTGTGAACATCCTCGTCATGCCGAAGAAAAGTTTGAAGAATGCTGCAAATAAGTGTCCTGGCCGTGGCCGTGGACGCTGACGCAAGGACGATCCATTATACCGACGTCTTTCAGCCTCTGAGTAACTTAAAAGTAACGTCTGTTGATGTTTGGCAACGATCACGTAACGTGCCAACAACACGTTAATCATAGGTTAGAAATAAGTTTCGGGTACGCTAAACATTACCTCAGCGTGTCTCAACTTATGATTAACTTACAAGTAGCATGTGTTGACGTCTGTCAACGATCGCAGACCGTGCATACAACTTGGGGCCAGCGTAGCGGAACGTGTGAGTCATACGCCGGCATACGTCGTGAAATTTCAACCATGAAAAAATTTGAGGACAACCAAAAAGTACAACGTTTAAAACCAATGTACAACGACGTATGGCAGTGTTTTTCAGCGTGCTCTCAATGTTATCAATACTTACCCATAACGTATTCAACGTGTGCCAGCGTTTTAGAAAAAAAATTCAAAAATCGGCATACGTTGGCTAAAACGTCAAGGTGTGACCGGGCCTTAAGCTGCGGCTGTATGGACATGTGGCTCGTTTTCCTGAGGCCGATCCTGCTCATCAGATTCTCTCAGCAAGGGAGTTTCCTGAGTGGAGGAGGCCAATGGGCTGACCACGTGCCTTGTGGTTGCAGCAGGTTGATCGGCATCCCAAGGAGATGGGGATGGGCCTGGCATCTTCCTGGGGGATGGCCAGATGGAGACCCCTGGAGTACCAGCAGAAAGTGGATGCAGTGATGCGCTGCTCTGGCGCATGCTCCCATACCTCACCTGACCTTATTAACCACGCACACATTGCACGCCATAATTTGAAACGTCGTCTGAAGGAGTAAACCACCAGTTCAGCTCATCCATCCAGCATCGGTGCCAAAATTGGAATAAACCTCTGAACAAAAATAAATTACCTTTTGTCGTTTTGACTTTCATCACAAGGCCAGATGTATTTTCTAAGTGTGACATCCAATATACATTGATAAAATGCATAGAATATTCAAACATCTTTAATGTGTAATGAGAACACTTTTTATTGAAAAAAGCAATTTTTTTCCCCACATTTAACATAGAAGCCAATGTTAAATGAACATTTTCATGGAACCATTTAGAGAAGGAGTAGCTGGTAGAGGAGAGTCGGGTGAATATACTGATTCTACCTCACTTTCCCCGATGTTAATGAATGGCGGATTCTCAGCGATTCATATAATTTTCCCCTTAAAAATAAATCCCCTTTTTATCCCAAGGTATATATATTTGTCTACCATTTTTAACCACGGAGCACTTTTTTTAAAATAACCAATGCATATTGTTTAGCTCACTCATTGAACCTATAAAGATTTGTTCAAGTAGTAAAGTTGTCAGGTGAATTAAATATACTGTGACTTGTTAAAGGTGATTCTAAAGAAATATCTAATACATGTAAGTGAATGGAGATTTTGATAGCCTCCCCTTTTAACCTCAGGGCATTTTTTTTCAAATAACCAATGCATATTGTTTAGCTCACTCATTGAACCTATAAAGATTTGTTAATTCTCAAATTCCTTCAATGGTTTAATTTTCTTTGCACAATAATCCCCATCTAAAATATTTTAAAATAAAACATTTGAATCTTTATATTTTTCAAGATACCCCTTTTGTGTTATTATGAAATGATAAACTTCTCTTAATGTTCTTGTTTGACCAACTCCTGAGTTGCATATCATTTTGAGATTGTAATAAATTATTTTTCCATTGTTCATTTGAAAACCATCAAAGTTTTCAGTCCATTCCACGATATTTTTTTTTTCTTTACATCCTCGAACTTACTAGTTTTTAAATTGCATCGCTTATTTGTTTCATTTACCTTTATTTTAGTTATTTTTTCAAAAAGACTTATTAGATATTTTTCACATTAATTATGTTTTCCATTTATATACCAATACTGAGATTTTCTCCACTCTTTGGTTTGATTAATACTTGATTCGACCATATATATATATATATATATATATATATATATATATATATATATATATATATATATATATATATATATATATATATATATATATATATATATATATATATATATTGTGAAAAACATGGCGGTGCCCCTTAAAAACCCTTACCCATCTTCCAAACGTTAAAACTTGTGTCCACATGGAACACAATCTATTATATACACTCTATCATTCAATATCCTTATGGAACACAATCTATTCCATTATCTAAAATAAATCTCTTATCATCAAAGGCTCCTAATACCTTTTTATTTACTTCTTCACTATATATCTTATGTTTATAAGTTCTTATTTTATTAATTTTCCGACATTCTTCTTTCTTATTCATCAAACAATTATAATAATTGATAATTTTTTTTTTTACATATTTCTTTATTTCCTATAACCCCTTATCAATCTGATCACCACACTTAAAAGCATATGCCTTTGCTCTCAATTCAATAAACTCACTCATTACTTTTCTAACCAACTCATCCTTAAACTTACCAATAACCTTTTCATTATTTTTTGAAAAACTCACTCTTCTTAATAAAATTCCTTGTATCATATACTCCAATATTTTTCTTCATATCCTTATAAACATCATCAGTTTTTATATCTAGAATAAAAACATCAGGGTCCATATACAACAATGAAACATTTTCACCATACTCTTTCTTTAAGCCATTATTCAAATAATTATACATCAATATCTTTGATAAATCAAGAACTGCTGTTCCAATATAAATTGGTTTATCCATTACAATACTTTCCTTTTTCATATGAATTGCAGAAAAGTTCTTGGAAAAAAACCTCTTCTCTCTCAAAACTTGGTTTATTTGTCAATGTAGAAGCTTCTTTCCAAGATGTTGAAAATCCAATGTTTTGCCTGTTTCTAACATTCTCCATTGTCTTTCCAAAGACAGCATTATTCATCAATTTATAGAATTCCCCTTCAAATTTTTCTTTTGTATTTGTTCTCATATCTTTATTGAATTTAATATACTTTTTCATCCAATAGCTTTGTTTAAATTTTAAAACTATGAATTTTCGCTACTCTCAATCCTTCTCTCAAAAACTTTTTCAAGCTTCTCTGATGCAAAACATATCCCTTTTTATCATAGAATGTTGTTAATAACTTTTCAGTTGATTTACCTTTAATTTTAAAACTTTTATATTAATCACTTAACCATTCTTTCTTTGGGGTTTCTTTCTCACTTGCAAAAGGAAGGTATTTATGCTTATTATGAAGATCACTCAGGAACCGCAAATCTACTTCAAAATAATAACCTTCTTCCTCATTCAATTCCTCTTGAGAATAAATAACAATATTCATCAAAGCCTTTTCATAATCCTTTTCTTACACCCACTGTAATTTATCATCAGGCAGAGATTGATACATTGCCCATCCATACAAATTATTAGCATCAAAATACATCATATAATTACTATCTTTTTCACCATCATAATTTGGAAGATATTTATTATTTGCTTTAGCATACTTTTTGAACATACTTGTGATATTCCACCTCTTTTAGACTTCTCAATCATCAAAAGCATATCTACATCACTGAATAAATCTATATCTTGATTTGTCATTTTCAACATTGTACTCCAAGCTAAACCAGGAGCTGTGAAATAGTGGGCAGGATCTAATCCAAAACAATTTTTATAATGATAGAGTGATCTAAAATCTTCAACCACATCAGCTAACAATAAAACATCTGTTTTAAGATACAAATGATGATATTCTCCAAGTTTCTTTATCTGAAATATTTTCCAAATTTCTTTTTTATTTCTATGACTTACGTATCTTATATTGCGTGTTTATATTACTTATCACTCATCTCTTTTTCATAAGGGTTATTATAGAAACTTTTTTTTGAATTAAGTTGTGTTTCTTTAAATCTCATGAATGAATCCATCTAATCTTAAGGATAAATTCCCTTACTTGAAACCAATTTCTCTTTACTTTCAATTTAATTCCTTGTTTGAATTTCCTCTCATTAGAATTACCTCTTTTATCAAAATTTCATAAAAAAAACAGATTATCTTGAAATTAGAATTTCCTCTTGAGTTAGAATTTCATTAATTGTTTGAATTTTTATTATAATTAGAATTTCATCTTCAGTTAGAATTTCTTCATTAATTTCCTCATTAATTAGAATTTGCATTTTACTTTGAATTCTCTGAATCTGAATTTCCTCTTTAGTTAGAATTTCCTCTTTTGGAAAGAATGAATTAAGATTTGGAAAAGACCGTGTGGAGCTTAGATTTGATGCTAGGTAGGGGAGTGGTGTTCCCAAAAACTTGGAAGAATCTAGAAACCTAATACGAGTTAAAGGTTTTGTGAATATCATTTTTGTAAATAAAATATACTTTTGACTTGTGTTTGTTATGGCAGAAATGTTCACTGGTGTTTTTGAAAGTTCATTTATAAATAGAGGTGTATCATAGTTGGCGCTGTTGTGAAGAAAGACTGGAATAAAAGAAGGAAATTTAAAATTGAGATTACAACAGGAATGAGCGGGACCTCTATATTTACCAGTAAGATGACAATGATCCCTAACTTAAGACTCCTTAATTTCTTCCCCACAAA
The DNA here is from genome assembly GCF_056783735.1 of Eptatretus burgeri. Taxonomy (NCBI): domain Eukaryota; kingdom Metazoa; phylum Chordata; class Myxini; order Myxiniformes; family Myxinidae; genus Eptatretus; species Eptatretus burgeri. The sequence goes on from NC_140961.1 coordinate 154,281,026, forward strand.
TATGACATTTATTGTTCTCTCCAAATTTCTTTTCCTCTTCTTCGGTTAATTTCTTCGGTACATTTGTTTCTTTCATTAATTGAGTTCGTCTTATACAATCCTATTCTAATTGTTTTACAAACACTTGTGAAGCTTTTTTTCAACTATATAGTTCTAACTTGTTGTATTCATCACCAACAGCTGATTTGATATCACAACAGAAACCAGAAGCAATTTGTTTTTGATGTTTATTTGCACATGATTCCTTTGGATTCGGAGGAGCAGTATTTATCTTTTTAAGGATACATTCAAAATCAGCATCTATCACAAACGGGTGCATGATTGATTTATTATAATCTTCAAAAGAAATCTTTTCACCAGGTTTAGGCATTGTAGTTACAGCTGATTTATGATTACTACAATATTTTGAATGTTGTTCTTATCGTTATTTTGTTTGAAATGAATTAAGACATCGCTTACAAGGATTTATTTTGTTTGCTCTTCTGAATACCCGAGAAGACATTAATCTTGATATATTATTGATGTATGTATGATGTGAATTCTTTCCAACACTAAAATATAAAAGATCAATGTGTGTTTCTTCATTTTTATAGTTGTTTGAAATTTTTAATACCTGAACTTTGTTCTCTACTTAATCCATATGCATTAATAGAAAGGTTATTCTTTTTCTCAAATTTAGGAATATCTGTTAGTGGCATTGGGAATTTAAAATCTTTAATGTCCAAGGTATTCTCATATTTCATATATTGCTTTACTCTTTCTGAATTACAATTTGGCGGATGTAAGTGAGCAAGAACAGACCAGATAAAACATTTATTATCATTGTTCTTAATATTAACAAATGCCTTCTTTAGTTTTATTTATTTTGTTCATTCAATATAAGAAGAAGCTTTAAGAGGGTCTGATTTTAGAATGTATATCTCGAAAAAGATGACTTTTAAAATATTAAATCCACTTCCGACCACTGTATTATCAACATCCTCCTATTGTCTTGATCATTCTTCATAAACCACACTATCCAAAAAATATTGCAATGATGTTATAAAATGAGGATCTGTTCTCATATAAGGAGTTTGTTCTTCATCTTGTCTTTTCATATTCATTTTCACTCCAATATAAAACTTTAAAGTTTTCATTTCTTTTAATGTCTTTAAAAAACTTTTTGAACATCAGGTTTCACTATTTCAATTGATTCAGCTATTGATGATGGACTGGGTTCTCCAAATTGAAAAATCCTTATTTTTATATGCCCTTTTAATGCCCCATCAGTGTTTTCAATATAATAGTCTCCCTTTACTTTAAACTCATTCTTCTTTTGTTTTTGTGATTGAAGATTTCTATTAAAACTACTCTTCATAATATCCTTTGAGCAGATATCACAATGTTTTCTTTCCAAATCAAGAGGAGATATTTGATGAAATAGATTAAATGTATGTTTTTTGGTTTGAAGGTATTTTTTTATAATATTTATATTCGTGATTACAAACATCGCAGTACATTGTATTCACCATATTTATATAATAAAACTTTGCAAAAAGTAAAATTTTCTTTATGGAAATTTCATTTAATTTTTAGGTGAATCTGTGCTTAAAACCATTTTATCCTCCAACTTTTTTCACTTAATAAATACAATGTTTCAAGACACAAAAGGCAAGTTTCAATAAATCTCTTCATTTGTAAAAGATACTGAGAAATATGTCAAGGATGTAAAATTGAACAAAGCTAAATATAACAACTTTTGGATAAAAACAATTATGGTGGATATGATGAGTTCTTCAATTTCCTTCAGTGGAAGGGCTTTTATTATACCTGGAAGAAAATCAATCAAAGTATCTCGAACAAAAGTTTCTCCTCTCCTCCTGCAAATATATTCAAAACTAGAAAAAGCAATGAAACAAGAAAAAGTTTCAAAAAATAAAAACCTGATGGATTACCTGAAGTATGGAAGCTTTAGAAAGAAAAGATAACACCATCTATAATATGCAAGGAGAAATTTGTATTTTTTTTTCAACAACCCTAAATATGTAAATCCTGATGAAATAAAGGATGCTAATATATCGGGTGAAATGACATTTGATTCAATAGTCGTTAAGGATCAATTTAAAATTACCTTTAATAGAAAAAAAATGTTGTAGTTGAATTTGGTAATGAAGAAAAGTACATACGTTGATATCGATGGTAATGTTGTTTCTCCAAATTAAATATGAGTCAATATTCAACTGAAGATTTTGAAGATTATGAGAGTGATTATGATAGTTATGAAAGTAGTTTTATAGATGATTCTGAAGATGAATTTTAGTTTAAGTAAATTTTCCTTTTGAAATTTGCTAGAATTTGAGCCTCTTGAATTCTCTGATTCTCCACATGACAAATTTGAGAATTTTCCTGCGTGTGAAAGACGGGGATTAAACACAGAGTGAAAATCCTATAAACAACATATATTCTGTGATTATCTTCTCATGAATGATAATAAAAAATATAAAAAGGAAAATAATTATTTTAGATTTACACCAAAAATTAATTACTTTCCAAGATTTATTCGAGAAATGAATGCAAAGTATGAGGGCGATCAAACACTTTTCCTTACAAGGGAAGAAACTGAATGTTTTAGAGAAATGTTCAAAGGATTGTTGTTATATATTATTCACGATTGTCATTTTCAGGGAAATATCAACAGAAGATATTGCATAAATAAAATAATGGATTATCTTGAAATTAAACCTGAACTTAGGATAAAATAGAGAGTTTCTAAAAAAGCCAATAATAAGTTAAATATCCTGTTTTCCAAATATATAAATGAATGATTTTTTACCCATTTGGGAAAATAAAATAAAATTTAACAACCATAAAAATCTTCCAAAATCATTAAGATGCCTCATGGTTGGTTCAAGCAGACGTGGAAAAACCTGCTTACTTTTGAAGATGCTCCTGACTCCCAACTTTTTGGATTATGATAATTTAATAATTTTCACAAAGTCGAGTTTTCAACCAGAGTATCAACTACTTTCACAATGTTTTAATGATGGTCTTCAAAAAGAAGATATAATCGGTTTATTTAAACTTAAAAAAACCTAAATGATTACAACATTGATGATATAATACAACTATTTTGTGATTAACAAAGACGTAAAAAGAAATCAAAACCGATAACTTGTATTCTTTGAAATAATACGGATGATATACCATCTCCCAAAGATTTGGATAAATCAAAAAAGAACCTCGTTATCTTTGATAATTGTGTTAATGAGAGAAACCAAATGGTAATGGACAGCGACTACACAAGAGGGAGACATTCTTCTTGGAATTGTATTTATCTTACTCAATCATACTTTCAACTTCCTCGTCGCTCCATCAGAAACAATGCTCATACTTTTATTTTATACAAGTTAAATTCAGTTGATATGAACAATTTTTGAAGAGACAATTGTCCTACATTATGCAGTAAAAATGAATTTGGGGATGAAATGAAGCACATGACTGAAAAATAAAAATATATTGATGTGAAACAAGATGAGATATTAAATGATATTTTCCAATAAATAAATGGATGTGAAAGAAAGAGCAAGATGATTTAGGGAACATGAAGAGTTGGTTTCAAAAGTTGTAAAACAACAGGAAGACACAAAGAAGAAACGCAGACAGAAACTAATGGGTGAAGAAGCATTTGAAAGAAAACAAGATAAATTTTTTAAACCACTTTTGAAAACTTCCCAAAAAAAATTATAGATATTTCCACAGTTCCCACAAGAGAATAAACTCCTAAAAAACTTGAAATGAAAAAAGATTTCAGTCAAATGACAGAGGAAGAATGAGAGTATAAAGCAGAATTAGAATATGATGTCAGGTCAGGTATGGGAGCATGTGCCAGAACAGCATGTCGCTGCGTCCACTTTCCGCCGGTACTCCAGGGGCCTCCGTCTGGCCATCCCCCAGGCAGATGCCAGGCCCATCCCCATCTCCTTGAGATGATGGTCAACCTGTTGCAACCATGAGGCACGTGGTCGACCCACTGGCCTCCTCCACTCATGAGACTCCCTCGCTGAGAGAATCTGGTGAGCAGGATCAGAGTCAGGAAAACGAGCCACATGTCCATACAGCCGCAACTGACGCTCACGGACTATGCAGGTAACAAATCTCATCCGAGTCTCTCTCAGCAACCGCTCGTTGGACACAAAATCCGACCAGCGATAGCCAAGGATTCTCCGAAGAGACCTGGTACCAAAGGAATTAAGTCTCCGTCTCAGATCCTTGGTCAGAGTCCAAGTCTCGCACCCATAGAGCAAGACTGGAAGTACCAAGGACCTGAAGACTCGGACTTTCGTCCTCCCGCACAGGTACCGGCAGCGCCACACCCCATGATCCAGTGAGTCCATGACTCCCCAGGCCCGACCCAGACGTCTATTGACCTCTGACTCGCAGCCAGCAGAGACATGAATATCACTGCCAAGGTAAGTGAATCTCTCCACGACCTCAACATCCTCACCACAAACAGACACAGACAGGACAGCAGCATCCAAGATGTCACCGAAAGCCTGGATCTTAGTTTTGACCCAAGAAACCCGTAATCCCAATGGCTCCGACTCCTCATTCAGCACCTCGAGGGCCCCCAAGAGGATGTCTAAAGTCTCCGCAAAGATGACTGCATCATCTGCAAAGTCAAGGTCCGAGATCTTGACATTCCCAAATGACGCACCGCAACTTGATCTCTCCGACATCCTCCCTAGAATCCAGTCCATACAAGTGCTGAAAAGTGTGGGAGCAAGTACACATCCCTGACGAACTCCAGTAACAACTGGAAATAAGTCAGAGATGGTACCACCACACTTCACAGCACTCTCAGTACCAGAGTAGAGTTCAGACATCAGATCGATCAGTTTTGGTGGCACCCCACGAAGACCAAGAATCCTCCAGAGGACGTCCCGATTCACTGAATCGAACGCTTTACAGAGATCAACATAGGCTGCAAGCAGCCCCTGCCGAAACTCTCGTCTGCGTTCGGTGAGGACACGAAGTGCAAGGATACGGTCAATCGTTGACCTCTTTGGTGTAAAGCCTGACTGCTCTGGACGCTGGTGCTCAAGCAGATGATGGCGAACCCTATCGAGAATTATCCGAGCAAAGACCTTGCCCGGCACTGAGAGCAGCGTCACCCCTCGGTAGTTGTTGCAGTCTTGGCGATCACCCTTCCCTTTCCAGAGAGGGACAACAAGGCCCCTCTTCCAGTCAGTTGGGATGATGCCTGTGTTCCAGGCAGAGCACAAAACTGCATGCAACGACACGAGTGCAGCATTTCCACTAGCCTTGAGAAGTTCGGCATGGATGCCACAGATCCCTGGAGCTTTGCCCCGTTTCAACTGGTTCACCGCAGCCCGTGTTTCCACAAGCGTAGGTGGACCACAGTTGATTCGAGGGTCAGCAACAGGGATTGTAACACCCTTGACATCCAACTCGACAGTTGGGGGATCAGCCTGGTACAACCGCTCAAAGTAACCGGCCCAGCGGGCCTTCACTTCAGACTCCTCTGTCAAGAGCCTACCACTCTCTGCTCGAACTGTAGTGCTCCGAGGGATGGGCTTGGATGAACGTAATGCGCGAATTCCCCTGTAAGCGGGACGAGAATCACCTGTCCACAGGTGATGCTCTACCCCCTCACAGATTCCTCGCACATAGGCCTCCTTGTCCACCCTCAGTGCACGTACAGTTTTACGCCTCAGCTCCCTGAACAGCTCAGCTCTGCCATTCAGCCTGGCCCTGCGACTCTGGTCAATGGTATCCAGTGTCCCTTGAGAGACAAAATTCTTCTTTGCCCTGCGGTGAGCTCCAAGGCATCCACCGGCAACATCAAGGACGGTGGTCTTGAAGGCGCTCCACAACTCTTCAGGACCCCCAAAGCACCCAGACCCCCCAAGTGTCCACTCAGCCTGTTTGCAAACTCCTCAGCTACTCTCTCATCCCTGAGCTTGGCAACATCCAGCCTAGGCTGGGATGGTACCATTCTCCAGGATTTAAGGTGCAGCTTTAGAGTTGCTACAACAAGCCTGTGGTCAGTATTGAGGAACTGAGCACTCCGGTAGACCCAGCAGTTCTGGATCATCCTCCAATGACCGTCAATGAGGACATGGTCAATCTCCTTTGCCACACCGCCAGCGTTGGAATACCAAGTCCAGCGATGAGCTTGTGGGCGCTGAAACCATGAACCAGCCACCCTAAGTCCATGACTTCTTGCAAAGTCAAGGAACTTAGTGCTATTCTGGTTCATAGTTCCTGACCCATGGGGACCAACACACACCTCATAACCGTCCCTATCAGTTCCAGTCGATGCATTGAAATCCCCCAAGACTAGAAGTGTATCTCGTCTGGGGCACTGATCAACCACAGACTCGAGTGTGGCGTAGAATGCATCCTTCACGGTGAGATCACTCGCCTCAGTCGGAGCATAAACAGAGACCAGGGAAATGACACCTAAGGAGTGACGAATCCTTAATCTCATAATACGCTCGTTGACCGGTGTTACCTCAATTATCATTGGGGTCAGCTTATTGGACACAGCTACAGCAACTCCTTGGGTATGGTAACCATCAGAGCGACCAGACCAATAGTAGGTGTAACCACCCACCATTATCTCGCCGCAATCCGGTCTCCGAACCTCAGAGAGAGCTGCAATCCCGATGTCCAAACGCTTGAGCTCAGATGATAACAGAGACAGGTGATCATCCTCTCTTAGGGATAGGACATTCCAGGCACCCACCCGAAGGGACCGCCTCAGGTTAACCCAAGGAGACCGCCGTCTGGTGGACGACACCTCAGCACCACTCCGACACACTCTCCCGCAATCTGACCCAGGGATGTTACCCCGTGGTTTCCCTCCTATCAACGATTGGGGGTCCCGAAGGCTTTGCCCCAATCCCGTCATCCGGTGAGCTGCCCTGCGAAGGGAAGCTGCACAGGAGGTACTCCCACGGAGTGGGTTTTCAGATTTTTTGCGTTTTTGCGTTTTGCGGAATGAAGGGTTTTACGGTGGCCGGAGTGCAAATCCTGCCACCAACCTCCTAATAAGAAGTGACCCCAACTGCAGGAGGACGTCCGCAGACACAGTTGGGCACTAGATATGGATGGCCGTTGACTCACAAGGAGCTCCTCCGCCCTTTGACAGGTTTTGTTTTTAATCCTGCTGGGTGTCCATATCCAAACACCCTCCTCACCAGAAAACCTGGTGGGGGAGACGGTTTAGTCGCCGACAACCCGACCATGGAACAGGTTAGTACAGGTTTACATGGTACCTGTAGCAGGTCACAGATCGAACCTGACCTGACATTCACATTAATTTATTTCAACAAATGGAAGAAATTAATCACCCCCTTGATTATATTGTGAATGCTCTTCAAAAGAATGAATATTCAGCGGAATAAAAAACCAAAGCAGGACTTGTTCCAACAGAACAACCAGCAATATTTCATCTTGCTCAAGAAAAGGTATTGATATTAAATGATGAATTAAGGTTATTGGGGTCTGCTCAACTCCCTGATAAACGAACTCTGAGATTAATGTTTCTTCTCACAAAGGATGGAAGACAAACTTCTACTGTGAGGGGCGAATCAAATTATTTTGATAAACCATTGGAGATGAAAAAATAATGATGACAGAGAATATATTGATCTGCTGAACTTTGTTAATTATTGAGTTCGTCGTTCTGGTAAATCTTTCAAGAATGAGAAGGAGAAATACATTATTCAGGCTTTAAGTATCCTTGGTTCAGGTGTTAGTTTTTCTTCCAAATGATCAATTACAATTTGTTAATAGACTGTTATTGTTGTTAGTTAGTAAGAAGGCTGGAAATAACAATTGTTTTAATGAGGCATCAGCCATTTTGGACCAGTTGATGAACATGAAAATAATTAATAAATATCAATATAAAGACAATTTATCTCATTTTAAATAAGATGAGAAGCACAATCCTTAGTTTTAATTTCACAACAAGCGACCACACATTTTCATTCCCATACCCACTACAACTTGACCCAACAAAAGAATATGAGGCATCTTTATTGTCCATGGAAACTTATAATACCTTATTTAAAATAACTGATACAAATTAAAAGTTTAGTAATAATCCGGGAAGTAGTGACAAAACTATAACAGTCTCACCCGGAGCATATGAGATTTCTCAAATATATTCCGAAATTGCTCATCTTATGAAGGAACAGGGTGATGAACCAAAAATATTGTAATAGATATTCAAAAAGTTACTTCAAAATCAACAATGAAACGTAAAAATAACGACAACGTTGATTTCACAATTGATAATTCATTTCGAGAGTTATTGGGTTTCTCCTCAAAATAGAATGAAACTAATCGGACGTTTTACAGTGATAATGTCAATCAAATATCCTCAGGAACAAATTCGGTATTAATTCACTGTGATTTGATTGATGGTGCTTATAATAATGGAATAAAAACAAATACAATATTTTCATTCAGTGCATACTCAACTCCAATTGGTTATAAATTCAACATGGAACCCAAAAATTTGGTTTATCTCCATGTGTAAGGAAAAACCATACACAGAGTAAATTTTAGGATAACCGCCCAAGATAATCATATGATTTGTTTTAATGGAGAAGTTATATCCATCAGAATTCACCGACGTTAAGATTTCCAATAAATAAATACGATGATTGTGAGGAAACATGAGTTGGGGAAATATAAAATAATTATAGGGGATGGGATGTTCCTTTGCCCATACTGCAAGGGTGAAGGTGTGTATATTGGTAGAGGATACTATAAACCCAAGGGACAAAGGGGTGTCGGACATCAATTTAGAGGAGATGGGATAATTGATACTCTCATGGGTATCGGTTCAACTATTCTTAAACATAAAGACCTAATTGGTTCAACTGCTTCTTCTGTGGGAAACGTAGCAGGTGTTGTAAAGATCATAAATGATGCCCAAAAGGAATATCATAAATTACAAGCAATTAAAGAAATTAAGAAAGGCAAAACTCAGTTGTCCCCCCAAGAACGACAGAAAATAATTCAAATACTTGGGTCAGGGTTTCAAAAGTTTTAACATCTTTTTCCGAAATAAATACAAGTATGGAAGCAATTGATAGTATCTATGATTTGGTTGCTACTATTATCATCTCAAACTCCACTAAAAAAGATGATTACATCAGTGGAAATGAAAAAAACTGAAACAGACAGGAATGGAAATGGCACGAAAAGTTTTGAAATAAATAATCAACAAAGTTATTTGAATCTATCCGAAAGTTTCTTGTTGTGTAAATTTACATTCACTAAGGCTGGGAATAACACAAACGCTGCAGTCGTAAATTATTTCTTCTGGAAAATGTTTGATAGTGTTCGTTTGTACATTGGAACGCAAGAAGATGAAGCAGTTGATTATGTCTCTGTGGTATCTGAAATGATGAAATCTACTAAATAAAAAAATAGAATATGTTTGTATGTGTGTGTGTTTGTTTGTTTGTTCCTCCTTTATAGAAGGCCGAACTGTTGGATGGAATGAGATGAAACTTGGCAAGACTGATCCTTGAGATAATCGAACCGACATGGGGTGGTCAAGTTCAAGGTCAAAGTTCACGGGGTCAAGGGGTCAAGGTCACCGTGTAACTTCAATTTCTCAATTTCATCCGATCGAGACGCGACCAATGCCATTCGACAGATAATCAAAATTAAATGACACACTTGATTGACGACATTCACTTCCGACTTCCAGTTTTCGAGTTGTGACGTCATAAATTGACTAAAACGTCAATTTTTCATGTTTGTTTGTCCTTTATAGACGGCGAAACATTTGGATAGAATGAGATGAAACTTGGCATATGTGATCCTTGGGAACGGGCATAAGGGAATCAAGGTCAAGGTCAAGGTCAAGGTCAATGGTCACGGTGTCAAGGTCACCGGATAATGCCATTTTCTCAATTTCATCTGATCGTGACCGGACCAACGCCTTTCAAACAAGAACTGTACCCGCCCATAGGTGGGTACTTTGATTGTTTACACTATATTCATTCAGTGATAGAATGGGAAAGGGGGCTGTTGAAGGTTTTATTTCTGATATGTCAATGGGATCAAACATAGACACTGTATATACTCAAAGGAAAAGGATGTATAATGATGATACAAAAGAAGGTAATAGTTTTACTGTGGCAGTTCCTCTTGAAAGTATATTTGGATTTTGTGAACATGATAAAGTTCTGTATGGTCTTAAAATAAGATTTCAAGAACAAGAGAATGATAATGAAAATAGATTACTTTTTTGTGTTGGTCATGCTTTTGGTGATCAAAATAAATTTGTAATTGATGAAATGAGTTGGTATGTTAGTGAATATGCTCCTAATCTTAAAACAGAAGAGATGTTGAAAAGAAGACTTAACTCAAAGAAACCATTCAGTGTATCATACCTCAAAAAAATGTCAACACGTTAAACTAAACCAGACCACTTACACGTGGAATTTGGGAGTTCTGGAAGGAAAGCCACGATATCTGTGGATCATTAAAAAAAAACAGATTGTGATACTGCGACTGATAAGAATAATGAATGGAGTGATAATGCAAAGGTGAAACAACTTCATGTTTCTCTGGATGGAACATTTTATCCACGATATAGATTGGAAATTAATTGGGAAAAAATGATTTTGCCGAAGCATACAAGTCTTAGCTTAAGGTTTGTGAAAGTAATGGAAATAAAGAACTAATTTTGGATATGACATCATTTATAAGTTTGTATACAATCTATGCGTTTGACCTGGGTGCTCAAAAGGAAACTATAAAGTCTAATCGAGTGGATACTTCCCTCGACATTGAGAGAGTAGTGAGTGAAAAGTTGATACATTTTGTTTGCTTTTGGAAGAAACAGAATTACAGATGAATACAGATAATGGTGTTGTGATTCGTCTCACGGAATTTTTTGTTAAATAAATGAGTGGCAAAATATCAACTGGGGTATATGTTAATCAAATCAATCTTCATAAACTTCCATCTTGTGTTCAAAATCAAAAGCCTTGTACGATTTACGTTAATACAATTCAGAGAAAAGGAGCAGTTAGAATTGATTTTTGCTCGAAAGAGAACAGGTTAAAATCTTGAACGATACTGGCTCACTTAAAATTAAAATGACAAAACCAATGTTGAAAAAATATTCAATAAGAGAGACGAGTGGAGGATTTCTCCCATTTATATTTCCTTTATTTGCTGGTTTAAGTGCGGTTGTATAATTGATGGGATTCAACAGGGCTGAAAACTGCCAACGAACGGAAGGCTCAACTCTGGGCTCAAAATGAATTGAAAAGACGTAACAAAGTGTTGGAGAAACAAATTCGTGGAAGTGGTGTAATTGTAGATTTTGCTGAAAAACTTGAAAGTCTGCCTGGAAAAGCGAGATTGTTAGTTGGAGATATGCTTTCTTCTATTGCACAAGCAGGTGTAAAATTAACTAAAAGGGTCAATGGATTATATCTTTCAAATAAATAAATGAACATTGATGAGTGGTTTAAAGAATTTGGAAAGAATACAACATCAAAATAACAACATACAACTTGTCAAATATTGTAAGAAATTAAAAATTCATAATCTGGTTATTTGTATGAGAGATTAATTAAGAAACGTGCCTAAACGTACAAATAATATTATTATGAACTAAGAAGATAATAAAGGGAACAGTTCTCATTGGGTTTGTATTTTTAATAGTCAAGACAAATATTATTTTGATAATTTTGGTCTTCCACCACCAGTTGAAGTCATAAAGTTCTTACAGAATGGTGTTTCTCAAACATTTCAAGTCCAGGAATTAAATTCCAAGTGTTGTGGTCAATTATGTCTAAATGTGTTATTTCAACTCAACTAAATAAAAAAAATTTATGACATTATTTTTAATCTAATATGAATGACTTATGTTGGCAAAGATGGTTCTCTCTTTGGTGTATCCCAAGAAGTGGATATTGATTTATCAAATTATTACACAAAGGCACAGGCTGAACGACAGAAATATAGTATAACCAAAAATATTAACATGAAAAATGCTTATAAATTAAAAAATTATCCAAGCCCAACTGACACGGATGACTTGGTGAGATTAATTGATTTATAACAATGTATATATATATATATATATATATATATATATATATATATATATATATATATATATATATATATCCTTAAATAAAACGGCTGTGTATTCCAATGATACAGAAGTGTTGATTTTATCTCCAGGTCATACAGAATTTACAGTTCGAATTAAAATAATTTTTTATAAAGAAGGCCGTATTGTTTGCATGAGAATAGAACAATGGGGGGTATGATATGAATGATTTCGGGTATAATTGGTCATTTAAAATTGACCTCGAAGACCTGGAATAATTAAATCATTCTTGTAAGGAAGAATATTATCCACTTGGTACAGAGAATGATTTTTGTCCAAGAACGATTAGTAAACAACAAATAAAAGAATTTAATAAGGGTAAATATAATAATGGTTTTGCCCTAGTTTATATCTTGAAAACAGAAAAAACAGGATTATCTATAATAAGTAAGGAAATACAAAATGATTTAACTATGGGGAGCTGTTTCGTTTCATAATATTATTCTGTCATACATTTCTAATACATAAAGGACAGCAATAAGGCTTAAATAAAATTACCCATTTCTGTGTCCAAGCATACCTTCATGTAAAGGGTATTCGGTATTTTAACAAATATGTTCTGCAAAATAAGAATGAGATATTTTCAATAAAAGATTGACATCATGATGATGTTGATAAACCAACAACTTTAGATTTAATTAGAATGTTAAATAATTTAAAAAATTATACATTTAAGAAAATGTAAGGCTCTTTTAGAAATTCAAAATAAATTTATTGGTTTCCTGTTGTAAATAAAATTATTTTGGATACCGGAATAACAAGAAATTCTGATGAATATATGTATATTATTCTATGGGGTGTAGGTGATTCAAGGATGGTAAGGGATGAGGAAGGAGTTGAATAGAGAGAAGAGGAAGACAAGGAGAAGAGAGAGAATGAGGAGAGGGAGAAGAGATTGAAGGAGAGGGAGGAAAGGGAGAAGAGGGAGAAGTGAGAGATGGAGGAGAGGGAGGAGAGGTAGGAAAGAGTGAGAATAAATAAATATGAAAATATGGAAACCGGTGAGATTAAAAAAAGATTGGGGGTATTACAGAAAGTAAATAAATCTCAACTCACCGAGGAGGAAAACAAAGAATTAACAAGTCTATTAGCAATATTTTCGGCAAGACTATTGACATCATTTTCAGGGAGAAGGTATTGACTTTAATTCAAGTTTTTTCATTTTTTTCTTAAATAAATGGAGGAGAGAGTGAAGGCATTTATAAGGATTCTTTATGTTTTAAAAATTAATATTCAAATGTGTGTGTTGGAAACTAAAAAGGTTTTTGCACTCTGTCGGAATTTTTCTCATAAATAAATGAGTTATTGGCTCAAATGTAAAAAGAAAACTAATACTTAAAATACTTCATCTTTTAAAAATAAAAATATCAGGGTTATACAAAAAGGTATATGTTCGGTTTGTGGTTCAAAAAAAAAAATCAATTTATCTCCAAACACAAACTCGGAGGAGATATACAAAAGTTTTTTATCGGGAAGTAAATTTACAACTACTGGAGGACCAGCGGAATTACAACTACCAGGGTATTCTTTCTGTCGTCCAGGCACAAACTTGGATAAAACATTAGATTAGGCTGACAATCCTAAACCATGGAGGAAACCCATCAAGAGGGTTGATGAAGTGTGCATGAGGCACGATATTGATTATGGGAATACCACAACGTTGGAAGAAAAGCATGAAGCCGATAGAGAAATGTTGTATAATTTATCTCTGATACAAAATCCAACGCTAAGAGAAAAAGTTGATAGATTTATCATGAAGAAGATGATCAGTGCTAAATTGAAACTTGGATTTGGAAATTTAAAGAAAACTTATAGGCTCTAATGATATCATTAAGATTGAAGAGAAATTAGCTGATGAATTACAAAAACCAATATTCACAAAGTTTTGTATAAGGAAGGTTTATTCCAAGGAAGTTGATTATATCTGGTCCGCTGATTTGATTGAAGTCAATAATGATAAGGGGTTCAAGTATGCTTTAACCGTTATTGATTTGAGGAGTAGATACGCATGGGTTGTCCCTTTAAAAAACAAAACAGGTAACACTCTTATGTTGGCCTTTCAACACATATTTAATAAAAGTAAGAGAAAACCGAAAAAAATGTTGACTGATGAGGGTGGAGAGTTTTCTAACATGACATTTATGGATTTTCCAAAAAATAACAGCATTACATTATACAGTGCCTTTAATGAAGGAAAAGCCATTGTTATTGAATGCTTTAATCGCACCTTAAAAGAGAGACTATATAAAAAATTCAGACAACTCGGTTCATAACAATGGTCATCTTTTATTCAGGATATTGTGGATTGGTATAATGACACGATTCTCATGTCAACGAATATGAAACCATCAGAAGCATTTACAAAATTATAATATGAAAAAGAGATTAATGTCAGAAAACCTAAGTTCAAAGTTGGTGAAATCGTAAGATTATGTAGATGGAAATCTCATTTTGAAGGGGTTATACAAAACTGATGGATGAAATAACTTTTTAAATTGTTGATGTAATAGATACAGTTCCTTAGACTTATAAGATATATGATTTAGAAGGGGAAGAGATTTTAGGGTAATTTTATTCACAGGAACTACAAAAGACAAAACTAAGCAGATAATACTCATGGGAGCAATGGGTTTGCACTTCATTCCCTCCTGCAATACACCGTTGTGGACACTCGAGGGCCAAGTCTGAGGTGTATAGCAGGTGGCATCTGCCGAGGGTTAAATAAAAATATGTGTGTCAAGGGGGACGTTCTTAGATCTTTGAACCCAAAACACAGAATCCTCAACTGAATAGTGTAGGCTTAACTTTTGTTTGTTGGTGTGTGTGTGTGTGACCCCTCCCTCCCAACACTCACATTCAAAATCTCAACCCCCACGCCCAACCCTCACATTCAAAATCCTAACCCTCAGCCCAACCCTCACATTCAAAATCTCAACTCCAACCCTCACCCTAACCCTCACATTCAAAATCTCAAACCCCAACCCTCACATTTGAAATCTCAACCCCAACGCAACCCTCGATCATCACAATATCTTTTTAAAAATACGAATTTCAACAATTTAAATTTTTTATGTTTTTTCTCTTCTTCCAATTCTGTCTTTTAAAGCTTTCTGGTTTGATGAAGTAGAAATGGGAAGTAAGAACCTTCCTGCATCTTCATCCCAGAACTTTCTTGATATTGCACTCATCAAGCACCATCCAACAAAGAACCACATAGATAGTTTGAGATCCCCAAGATTCTTGGTAAAAACCACATTTCAAGTCTCCAAAATACACCCAACTTTCCAAGTCTCCAAGGTATAGCCGCACTCCTGTTGAGTTTCCAAGATATCTATCACATTGTGAGTTATCAAGCCAGAACCCACATTTCAAGTCTCCAAAAATATAACCATCTATCCAAGACTCCAAGGAAGAACCACAATTTCCAGAAATATTGAGGGTTTCAGTGATAGATCTCACATAGTATAACTGTGGATCATCAAGGAAAACACCATTATTCCAATTTTTATGGGTTTCAGTGATAGATCTCACATAGTATAACTGTGGATCATCAAGGAAAACCCCATTATTCCAATTTTTATGGGTTTCAGTGATAGATCTCACATAGTATAACTGTGGATCATCAAGGAAATCTCCATTTTTCAAAATGTCTGAAATTTGTGAGTCTCCAAGGTAGGTTCCATATTTAGAACCATCATGGCAGAAACCTTTTCCCGAGTCTCCAAGGTAGTTATTTAAACCATCAAGGCAGAACTCGTTTACTGATTTTTTTTCAAAATTTGTGAGTCTTCAAGGTAAAACTTGTATTCTGATTCATCAAGGTGTAACTTGTTCAGTGGGTATTGTCTTGAAAACTCGCAATGAGTACTATTGCTGTAAAACTCCTTTTCAGCATTTTGCTGGTATCCAAGGTATAACTCTTTGGTTGGGTCATCAAGGTCGAGCTCGTTCTGTGGGTCTTGGTCGCTCACAAGGTCTTCAACCAAACCGATAATTTCCTCTCAAGTTGTTTCAAAAGCAGTATTTTCATTTTGTATTTCAGATACAATTTCCTGTGAGAGAAAACAATAATGTATTAATTAAGTGATTTAATTATTAAATGAGTGCATGCTTAAATCAAACTCTGTAAATAGGAAAAAGAAAATCTTACCTCAATAGATAAGAGGTTTGAATCCAGTTCATCAACTTGAAGGTTTAGTCCCATACAAGTAGTAGAACTCTAAGGAACTCCAAAGTCATCCCACTCAAGCTCATTCTGTGGGACTTGGTCGCTCACATGGTCTTCAACCAAACCGAGAATTTCGTCCCAAGTTGTGGCAAAAGTAGTATTTTCATTTTGTATTTCAGATACAATTTCCTGTGAGAGAAAATAATAATGTCTTAATTAAGTGATTTAATTATTAAATGAGTGCATGCTTCAATCAAACTCTGTAAATAGGAAAAAGAAAATCTTACCTCAATAGATAAGTGGTTTGAATCCAGTTCATCAACTTCAAGGTTTAGTTCCATCCAAGTAGTAGAACTCCAAGGAACTCCAAAGTCATCCCACTCAAGGCTAGCACAGCACTCCATTGTCTGTAAAAGTAAAAAATGTTTAAAATGGATTCTGGGTTTGAAGCTTTTTTCAAGAAAGACTGGTTGCTATGATTTCCCTGAGCAATGCCAGGCAACCCCAGGCAAGCCTTGTGAGTCAGATTTTGTTAGAATGGAGAATTTTTTTTTTCAAAATGGAGGATTCATTGAAAACTCCCTGGGCAAGCCCAGGCAAGCCTTCGTTGGGAAATTTTTCAAAACCAGAACATTCTAGCATTTTCTCATGAATTCTTTGTGAGGAGGAGATGAACTGGAAATGATGTAAGAGTGGATGGTGCTTTGTGAAAGTGGGCGGGGCGTAGGAGAAGTGGGCGTGGCTTATGAAAATGCCTCATGAAAAGTGGGTGGGGCTTAGCAAAAGAGGGCGGCTCTTTTATAAAGTGGGCGTGGCTTATGCAAACAATAATCTGAGGCTCAGGAGGTGTTCAAACAAGAACATGAAGAGAAGTTTATCATTTCATAATAACACAAAAGGGGCATCTTGAAAAATATAAAGGTTCAAATGTTTTATTTTTAAATATTTTAGATGGGGATTATTGTGCAAATAAAACTAAACTATTGAAGGAATTTGAGAATGAACAAATCTTTATAGGTTCAATGAGTGAGCTAAACAATATGCAATGGTTATTTGAAAAAAAGTGCCCCTAGGTTAAAAGGGGAGGCTATTAAAATCGCCATTCACTTACATGATTTAGATATTTCTTTTGAATCACCTTTAACAAATCACAGTATATTCACCCGACTACTTTACTACTTGAACAAATCTTTTTGGTTCCTTGAGTGAGCTAAACAATATGCATTGGTTATTTTAAAAAAGTGCTCCTTGGTTAAAAGGGGAGGCAAATCAATATACCTTGGGATAAAATGGGGGTTTATTTTTTACGGAAAAAAAAATGAATCGCTGAGAATCGCCCATTCATTAAGATGGGGGAAAGTGAGCCAGAATCAATATATTCACCCTACTCAGGAGGTTAAGATGCTCTGCTAACTGCCTGAAAGAGGTGGGGGACAAGAATGAGAAGGCTTTCCATGTTCATGTGAATAATGTCACTCCTTTTTCTTGACATGGTCAAATTGATAATCCCAGATTTAACAATGATGTCATGATGGAATTTTATCATCCAAGAACCAATATTATACTCCAACTTGTATGGATGACCCACATGGACATGTTTAAGTATACTTAGTAAACATTTCTTTGAAGCGCGACTGTGTGGCTGATGCAGTGCCCCTCTAACAGAACACACTGGTACTAATTTTGCCGACCTCTGAAGGATGACAGGCTGAGTCAACCCCCTGGTTTATTAATTCAGCAGCCAACGGGGCTTGAACTCAGGACCCGAGGATCCCAAGCCGCCACCCCAACCACTAAGGCAACACCAGTCTTATTTTGATACGATGAAAGGATAGAACAGGAAAAACAAGATGAAAAAATCAGGATGAACAGTAAAATGGCATTGGGTTGTCCAACATCCAGAGGAAAGAAATTGTGATGAAGGATCTTAAGGAATCTTGAATTCCAATGGAAGAAGCACAACATCTAGCCCAAAATGATAAAGTGTGGAAAGATGTGATTCGGGCCTTATGCTGAATTCCAGCGGAATGGTAAAAATCTAAAGAATTAGTATCTTAATTCACATCAATAACCAAAAATAAAACAGAAAGAAACAATAATAGAGCATAGATATTGTATTTGCAACAAATAACAAGCTTTATTAGAATGAGAATATTTGAGCCTTTCCCAAAAGCTGGAGATTTTAATGTAACCAGCGCTTTGCCAACAATGAAAATGCACAAATAAATTTTGGAATGAAAATAAATTGTGCCTCGACTTTCAATCAATTCCACATCAACACTTTAAATATTACAAATAAGGTTTATGATTGATATATATATATATATATATATATATATATATATATATATATATATATATATATATATATATATATACATACATACATACACACACACACACACACACACACACACACACACACACACACACACACACACACACACACACACACACACACACACACACACATAAACAACTGGTCAAAAGTTTTAGAACACCCACAATTTTCCAGTTTTTACTGAAATTTAAGCAGTTTAATGTTGCAATTTACTCTTAAATCATAGCATAGAATAAATAAATAATTGCAGATAAAAAATAAATAATGGCATCATTTTGTTGAACAAAATGTAATCTAAATTTTTGACTCATCAAAGTCGTCACCATTTTCAGATATAACAGCCCTACATACTCATGGCATTCTTTCTACAATGGAAGTCAGATATTGTTTGGATAGTTCTTTCCAACACTGTTGCAGAAGTTCCCAAAAATGTGTTGTACTTGTAAGTTTCTTTGCTTTCACCCATCTGTCCAGTTCATCCCAAATAAGCTCGATGGACTTGAAGTCGAGAATGTGCTGGCCATTACATGACTTGAAGGCTACGGTCTTGTTCTTTTCATCTAATGTAGTTCCGACATAGTCTGGAGGTATGTTTTGGGTCGTTATCTTGCTGTAGAATGAAGCCCTGACCAACTGGGCGTAGACCAGAGGGTATTGCATGGCACTGCAAAATGCTGTGGTCGCGCTTTTGGTTCAGGGTGCCAGTCACTCTGTGCAAGTCGCCGACTCTTGATCTCGCAAAAGAGCCCCAGATCATCACACTTCTTCCTCCATGTTTGATAGTTGGTTTCACACACAGAGGAACCATCCTTTTGCCTACTCGAAGGCATAGAAAAACCCTGACTGATGAACCGATGTTTTCAAATTTTGATTCATCGGCCCATACGACCTTCTTCCAGTTTTCAGTGGTCC
Organism: Eptatretus burgeri; assembly: GCF_056783735.1. NCBI lineage: Eukaryota > Metazoa > Chordata > Myxini > Myxiniformes > Myxinidae > Eptatretus > Eptatretus burgeri. The sequence goes on from NC_140961.1 coordinate 154,300,607, forward strand.
ACTGGCGGTGCGTCATTGCCCAGGCAAGCCTCTTTTTCTTATTTAGCCACCTTAGCAATGGCTTTCGTATTGCCACTCGACATGTGAAATCTGCAGCGCGAAGTCTTCTCTTCACAGTTGAAACTGAGACCTCCTAACTCCGACCAGTGTTAAGCTGTGCTTGAAGCTGTTGTCCTGTGAGCTGCCAATCAGGCAAGGTGTTGACTCTCATAAACTTGTCTTCTGATTGTGTTTTTGTTTTGAGTCTGCCAGACCTCTTCCTGTTTGAGTTTCCTCCTGTCTCCAAGTGCCTTTTTGATGATGTACGAAACTCTACTCACTGACACTGTGGCTTCTTTGCAATTTTTCTGAAGGAAAGACCCTCACTTTTAAGAGTTATAATGGTCTGTCTGTCTTCCTTTGATAATTGTCTTTTTCTCACCAATATGATAGCAATATACTACTTCCTGCAATGCAATATTCTCCAAAGAATTCTTCAGAGGATGTATCAACACAATCTGTTCCAACACTGGGTTTCTACAAACAGAGGGTTTGTAATTAATCAACAAAAGTTGGGACACCTGTAGGAATTGTTTGCATCAACTTTCAAGGCTTAATCTACTTCCATTGCTGCAGAACACTGCAGTTGCTCACCCTTTACTTGTTCTCTGAAAAGGGCCTTTTTTGACAACTCTCTGAAATTTGCATTATTTTTTAGTTTTTGGTAACCAAAACTTTTTTTTAAAACTTATGGCAGTATACCACTTAGCTTTGTAGTCCAGGCAAACTAACTTTTGAAATGGAAAAAATTGCAACAGAATTTATTTGGGCACAGAGGTCTTTTATGACATGTCCTGAATGACATACTAAAAGTCCTAAGAAATTACTGCTGCAGAAATTGGTTAAATATGCAAAAATCCAAGATGGCCACCATAAATCAATAATGCCTCATATCTCCACCATCAGAAAAGATATTTGAATGATTTAAAATGCTATTATAGGGTTATTGGAATGTGGAATCATTAAGAATAGTTTACGACTTGATTGGATGCAAAAGTCATTAAAAAAAAAGTCCAATATGGCCACTAAAAATCCATATCTTATTATATATTTGCATGCTAATCTTCACTAATCATCAGTTTGCTATATTTCGGATATTTATTACTGAAATATGAATCATAACATTACCTGGTGGTATCTATTTCCTTCAATGTATGTTTAATGTCTTATTTCAGGCATGCTGAAGAAGTGAGATGTTGTCAGTAATGAGACAGACGTGTTGCATATGTGAAGAATCAACCAGCGAGGGAAAGCCGACCATTGTTCTACAAACGAAGGGCAGTGAAGGGGTGAATCATGCAAGTCTCCAGCGTGGTAATGATTTGAAAACTGTACCAGGGGAAGAAGTACATGTTGAATGTCGCCGTACATATTGCAAACCAGACAACATTGAACATGACATAGCATCTCGTCAGCATCAATCAGAAAATCATGTGATCTCCGTTCATTGCAAGCGGCATTCAATATTCAAGAACATTGCCTATTTTCTGTACAATCTGCGAAAAATGACAAACAGAGAGACATTGATGTGTTTCAAGTTAGAACATATGAGTTGCAAGCCAGTGTACTTCAAGCTTGTAGTTCTAGGAAAGACAAGTGGTCTGATGTGGTGTATGGCAGAATAGCATTTGTGAACGATCTGCATGCAGCAGACGCAATATATCACCAGCAGTGTAGTGTCAATTTCAGGACAGGGAAGGATATTCTCAATAGATTATCTGCAGACACAAAAAGGTTCAAACGTGGAAGACCTGAGACCAAGCGAGCAGCAGCATTCCTGGAAGTCGCACAATTCCTAGAAGACAATGACGAGGGACAAGCTGATAGGGTTAGGATCTCGTGGACACAGGGCAGGATCCGTACCGTGCCAAATACATGAAAATAAAAATAAAGGAACATTTTGGTGACAGAGTTCTAATGACAGCACGTGGTGCAAATAATGACTGTGTTGTGACATTGCATGACACTGCAAGTTCCATCCTGCATGCATTTCATAAGCAATGTAAAGCTGAAAATGCTGAAGACGAGAAAGATAGCATCGTTGAAACTGCTGCAAAACTCATTGAGAGTGACATCAAATCTATGGAGACCTCACATGATTTCTACCCAGAAATAGAAGATGGGGAAAATGAAGAACGTGCTCTGAACTATATTCCAAGTCAATACAAGTACTGTTGAGGACAATGTTTGCTGGACAGAACATTGACGTGAAGCTTGCTTCGATTGGTCAGTGTATCATGCTAGCAATACGGCCAAGAGCCATACTAGCGCCTCTACAGATAGGCCTAGGGGTGCAAATGCACCACCATTTTGCGTCACGCTTCTTGATAGACACACTTCATGGGCATGGCTTCTCATGCTCATACACAGAGGTACAGAGGTACGAACGGAATGCAGCAGTTAGCCAAGGTATTGTCATTCCTGAGTTCACATCAGAACACGCAATGCAATATATTGCTGACAATGTGGATCACAATCTAGCCACTGTTGATGGTACAGGTACCTTCCATGGAATGGGTATAATTGCTGCAGTTATGCCAGGAACACGAGCAAATAAGCATATTCCCAAAGCAAATGTGACCGTTGCAGAGATTGCTGCTGTTGGTCGCATAAACATTTGGTACTTCAAGATCCCTCCAGCATTACAACCTCTTACATATCTACCTCTTGTATTGTTGGAGGCAGAAGATCAAACAGCACAGCTGGATGTCCCATTTAAGAGCTAACTACGACTTCATTCTCCAAGACCAGCATGGGCTGGTATGATGCAGATGTTGCATCAGGGTCAACACTCAGGAAAGGCCTCAGTGATGTTCTTGCCAATGATTGATCTTGATCCGGGCGATACATCATGTATCTACTCTACACTGCATTTTGTAACAGCTCAGGCGAAGCGATATGGAGTCACTCCAGTCCTGACATTTGATCAGCCCTTATATTGGAAAGCGATGATGATTATCCGATCTCAGCCCGATGACAGGGATCTGAAGTGTATGGTTCTGAGGCTTGGTGGGTTCCATATGCAGATGTTCTTCTTCGGCAGCATCGGACACCTGATGGCCAATTCAGGACTACAGGAACTCCTCGAGATTACATATGCTAGCAACACTGTTAGCCACATGTTGACTGGCAAAGCTGTGTCAAGGGCAGTCCGTGGTCACCTGCTGGTAGATGCTGCACTCAATACCATTCTTGTGGCCGATAAATACAACGTTCTAGTACCAACTAAGCAGGAAGTTGATGACTCCGAGGCTGTAGGTGTTCGACAAAATCCGGAACTATCAGATGATGATGAAGAGACAAACGATTTAGAAACAGACACCATCTTGACTGACTTGGCTGCAGCTGCGGAACTGTATGACCGAGCAATGTCGTGTACATTCTCTGTGGAAGAGGTGTGTTCATCAGAAGCGTTAGTGCGAATCCAAAGTAAAGTGAATGGGAAGAAGGAAACGATGACTGGGCGCACAGCAACCCTATGGTGACAGTATCTGGAGATGGTGGATATCCTGCGAAGGTTTCTCAAAAGAGTGTGAACAGGAAAGTGGAGTTTGCATCTTAAGTCAGTACGTGAAATGCTACCCTACTTTGCAGCAACTGGACACAGATTATATGCGAAGTCCGCATATGTATATCTGCAAACGATGACCATGCTGCCCAAAACACACCCCGATGTACATCAGAAATTCGAGGAAGGGTATCATGTAGTGAGGCGTAGTGACAGATACTGGGAAGGACTGTTTACAGACCTCATCATAGAGCAGGTGCTAATGAGGAGCGTAAAAACGCATGGAGGCCTGACACGAGGAAAGGGCATGACCGAAACTCAGCGCCTACTGTGGGTCATGTCCATGCCTGCATGTGCCAACATGAATGATGCCATGCAGAAGGTCACTGGTGTGTCATACGAGACCAGTGACCAACACAAGGATATGTCAAAGGCTAGACAAGCTGGAGATGTCAATGACACACTGAATCTTATCAGCTATCTGGCACAAAGGGATCCATTCGTTGAAAATCCATCACTGTTAAACATAGCCAACGGCATGACGGCCCAAAAAGGAGTCAACGTTGACCGATCAAGGGAAATTGGGGAAGATATTCTAGACTCTATGGTCGGGGTCTCTGTAGAAGACCATGTCTTCAAGAAAGCTGACCAGGCCACGACACTTGGATCAAAATCAACAGTGAAGGTCAAAGGAGAATCTGTAACGGTGGATCCACACTTGATATTTCATTGGTTGGTAACTGTAGGACAGCGTTCAGAAGATGTGTCATCCTTATTCAAGTATGAGCTCTGCACTCATCCACCTGCACTGTTTGAATCAGCTGCACTCCCCCTGCAGGCAAATATGGCAACACTGGCCGATCTGCTCTGGAAGTCTATGAAGGGAGAGCAACGAGATCCCAGTGAAAATGTCCAGTATGTGCTAGATGGTGGTGCTCTACTTCATCGCATACCATGGCCAAGAGGATCTGCATTTGACAGTGTGTGTCAAATGTACGTTGTGTATGTCACACATAAGTATGGATCTGCTGTCGTTGTCTTTGATGGGTGCAACGATGAGCCTGCAACAAAAGATGCCACACAAATGAGACGACCAGGGGCTTGTGCTGGTGTGACAGTACACTTCGATGGTGACATGATGATTCAATCAAAGAAAGAAGATTTTCTGAACAACAAGGCAAACAAGCAGCGATTCTTCCATTATGAGAGAGAGAGAGAGAGAGAGAGAGAGAGAGAGAGAGAGAGAGAGAGAGAGAGAGAGAGAGAGAGAGAGAGAGAGAGAGAGAGAGAGAGAGAGAGAGAGAGAGACAGAGAGAGACAGAGAGAGACAGAGAGAGACAGAGAGAGACAGAGAGAGACAGAGAGAGACAGAGAGAGACAGAGAGAGACAGAGAGAGACAGAGAGAGACAGAGAGAGACAGAGAGAGACAGAGAGAGACAGAGAGAGACAGAGAGAGACAGAGAGAGACAGAGAGAGACAGAGAGAGACAGAGAGAGACAGAGAGAGACAGAGAGAGACAGAGAGAGACAGAGAGAGACAGAGAGAGACAGAGAGAGACAACAACGCCGACGTGTTACTTGTTCAAACAGCAGTTGCCTCTGCCCAAACAAAAGACACTGTACTGATCGGGGATGACACAGACCTGCTGATTCTCCTACTGCACCATGTCAAAATGGATGCACACGAGTTGTTCATGGCACCAGAGCCGAAACAATCCACCAAAAGGAAGAGAGTCTGGTGCATAAAACAATCCAGGGAGTTGCTCGGTCCTAAACTGTGTGATCATCTGCTCTTTGTCCACACAATTGCAGGCTATGATACTACCTCTCGCCTGTTTGGTTTAGGGAAGGGCGTGGCAGTCAAGAAAATCGAGAATGACCCTGTGTTCGACAATCAGGCCAAAGTGTTCAGTCAACCTGATCAAGGGAAGGAGGCGATCATGGCAGCAGGCGAGAAGGCTTTGGTGTCAATGTATGGTGGTGCCGAAGACGAAGAACTAGACAGCTTATGATACTGGCGGTTCTGTGAAAAGGTTTCAAAAGGCAGCACCGCCGTGGAACCCCAAATTCTACCACCAACGTCTGGCTCCTCTAAGTACCACAGCCTTCGTGGAAACTCTCAGATTATGGAATGGAAAGATGCCTGCATCAATACGAGAACAGAGGATTTTGGATGGAACGTTGTCGACGGAAGATATTTGCCAATACAGACCGACCAACCAGCCGCTCCATCAGAACTACTGATGTAATCTGTTGTAGCTGTAAGAAGGACTGTGCCACCCGGAGGTGCACATGCTGAAAATATGGCTTGCCTTGCACAAATGTGTGTGGAGAATGCCGTGGTGTGAGCTGTACCAACTCAGTTACCAGACTTGTCAAATGCATATGATGACGATGGTTGAGTTGGACCCAGTCTAAATGGTGTATCAACGACAATGATCAATCACTGTATTGACAATAGTATCATGGTGTGTCACATTTCTGCTATATTCTTCATGTGATGTGTAGAATCGATGTTGAAGAGTGTGTTACTAAAGTATGATGTAGTGGATAAACTTAAAAACACTTACCTGCCTTCATTATATTGGGACACAATTTCATTCAATACAATTTGTCATATAACAGTGCAAATATATAATAAGAAATGGCTTTTTGGAGGCCATATTGGATTTGTTCAACGAGTATTGCATCCAATCGAATCGTAACCTATTCTAAATGATTTCACATGTCCAATAACCCTATAATAGCATTTTAAATCATTCAAATATCTTTTCTGATGGCGGATATGAGAAATTATAGATTTATGGTGGCCATCTTGGATTTTTGCATATTTAACCGATTTCCGCAGCAGTAATTTCTTAGGACTTTTAGTATGTTATTCAAGAGACTTCATAGAAGACCTCTGTGCCCCAAAAAATTCTGTTGCAATTTTTTTCCATTTTTAATGGTTAAATGGGCTAGATTGCCTGGACTATTGTACCATTTCAGGTTATTCACTGGACTTGAACTGCTAAAATTTTAGTAAAAACTGGAGACATGTGGTTATCTAAAAATTTTGACTGGTCGTGTATGTATGTATGTGTGTATGTTTGTATATATATATTATATATATATATATATATATATATATATATATATATATATATATATATATATATATATATATATATATATATATATATATACATACATACATACATATATATTCTGTTGCCCAATAATGCGATCGATCAGTTAGATTGATTCGGCAGTGTTTTGTTTTTTTGCAACTTTTTAAATCATCTTTTTGTGTGTATGATCTTTCAGATATGCGAAAAAATAATGGGTTTTGCACCTTCCTGTGTGCTTGTTTAATTTTTCTGCCTTTCAGGATTGTTTCAAAAATGTCAGTAAAAATGTCATATGAAAAAACTTGACATGATGCATTCATGGAGCAGATAGACCCAAGTATTCATTAACCTTTGTTTCGCTCAAACAATATATTTTTACACACGACCTTTCATAAACGTTTTGAACAAAGTGCAATGAATATCCAGATGTGTGTTTTGTTTTTGTTTTGTCTTTCATGATCATGAGAATTTGCTTTTTTTTAATGTAGTCCCCCCATTAATGCATTCATTGGTCAGATTGACCCAGCATAGTTTTTGTTTCCCTATAATTTTGTTGTAAAAACGTTTTTATCGATGATCTTTCATACATGCTTTGAATAAAGGGTAGTTCTTTATCCTGTATGAGTGTTTTGTTTTTTTCACATCAGGATCATGGGAAATTCTTCTCCAACAATGCAATAGTGAAAAATTTTGCCCCAGGCTTTGCAAAAAAAATTATTTCTCTATAATTATATTTTGAATTTTTTTTTACAGATGATCTTTCATATATGCTTAGAATAAACAGTAATACATATCACTGTGTGCTTGTTTTTTTTTTGTCTTTCAGGGTCACAGGGAAAAATATTTTAAAACACAATACCCCCTTGAACACATTTATGGATCACATTGACCTAGCAAGATTATTTGTGTCACTATAACTGTTATAAAAACATTTTATGCATGATCTTTCATATATGATTCAAATAAACGGTAATGCATATACCTGTGTCTTTTTTCCTTTTTTTTGCCTTTCGGTATTGAAGGGAAATAGCCCTGACTGCACCTTTGCATGCAATCTTGGGTCATTTCATAGGAGATTACCATCGCCTTGCTCACGCTATCAATGATTTATAACCTCATTTGCTTCCCAGAATGGGTCTATTGTGCAATATTTTGTTGGAAATACTCCTGCAGCCTGATTTGCATGTGCTATTGGGTCGAGCTATCAATGAGTTATAACCGAATTGCATCCCAGCATGGGTCCATTGTGATGAGTATATATTATATTTGACTGACTCTTGCAGCCTAATTTGGATTCATCTTGGTTCTTAGGGTGAATATACTGATTCTGGCTCACTTTTCCCCATGTAAATGAATGGGGGATTTTCAGTGATTCATTTTTTTTTCCCTAAAAAGTAAATCCCCTTTTTACCCCAAGGTATATTTATTTGTCTCCCCTTTTAACCTTGGGGCACTTTTTTTCAAATAACCAATGCAATAAGATAAATATTTGTTCAAGTAGTAAAGTAGTAATGTGATTTGTTAAAGGTGATTCAATAGAAATATCTGAAACATCTAAGCCTCGGGACACTCTTTTTCAAATAACCAATGCATATTGTTTAGCTCACTCATTGAACCTACAAATATTTGTTCATTCTCAAATTCCTTCAATAGTTGAATTTTCTTTGCACAATAATCCCCATCTAAAATAATTAAAAACAAAATATATGAATCTTTATATTTTTTAAGATACCCCTTTTGTGCCATTACGAAATGATAAACTTCTCTTAATGCTCTTGTTTGACCACCTCCTGAGCCACAGGTTATTTTTTGTTAAGCCACGTCCACTATTCATAAGCCCCGCCCACTATCCAATGAAATTTTTTATAAGCCATGCCCACTTTTCTAAGCCGCGCCCACTTTTGCTAAGCCCCGCCTACTCTTACATCATTTCCAGTTCATCTCTGACTTACAAAGAAATCACGAGAAAATTCTGGAATGTTATGGTTTTGAAAAATTTCCCAACGAAGGCTTGCCTAGGCTTGCCCAGTGAATTTCCAAAGGAAACCACACCCACCAGTCTTTCCCGATAAAAGCCTCAAGCCCAGGCTCCGTTTTAAACATTTATTTTGCTGGCAATGGTGTGCTGTGTGCTTGCCTGGAACTCTCCGACTTGTATGGAACTAAACCTTCAAGTTGATGAACTGGATTCAAACCTCTTATCTATTGAAGTAAGATTTTATTTCCCTATTTTCAGTTTGATTTAAGCATCGACTCATTTAATAATTCAATTACCTAATTAATACATTGTTATTTTCTCTCACAGGAAATTGTATCTGAAAATACCGATTTTGCCACAACTTTGGGCGAAATTCTTGGCTTGGTTGAAGAGCTTGTGAGCGACCAAGACCCACAGAACGAGAGAGACCTTGAGTGGGATGACGTTGGGGTTCTTTGGAGATTGTCGACTTGTATAGAACTAAACCTTCAAGTTGATGAACTGGATTCAAACCTCTTATCTGTTGAGATAAGATTTTATTTTCCTATTTTCAAAATTTGATTGAAGCATACTCATTTAATAATTAAATCACTTGATTAATACATTATTATTTTCTCTCACAGGAAATTGCATCTGAAATACGAAATGAAAATACTGCTTTTGCTACAACTTGGGGCGAAATTGTTGGCTTGGTTGATGACCTTATGAGCGACCAACACCCACAGCACGAGTTCGTCCTGGATGATCCAACCAAAGAGTTATACCTTGGAGAGCAGCAAAGTCCTGAAAAAGAGTTTTGCAACAATAGTACTCATTGTGAGTTATCAAGACAATACCCCCTGAACAAGTTATACCTTGATGAGCCAGAAAACAAGCTTTACCATGGAGACTCACAAATTTCAGACATTTTGAAAAATGGAGTTTTCCTTGATGATCCAAAGTTATACTATGTGAGATCTATCACTGAAACCCATAAAAATTGGAAAAATGGAGATTTCCTTGATAATCCACAGTTATACTATGTGAGATCTATCACTGAAACCCATAAAAATTGGAAAAATGGAGATTTCCTTGATGATCCACAGTTATACGATGTGAGATCTATCACTGAAACCCATAAAAATTGGAAAAATGGAGATTTCCTTGATGAGCCACAGTTATACTATGAGAGATCTATCACTGAAACCCATAAAATTGAAAGAATGGAGTTTTCCTTGATGATGCACAGTTATACGATTTGAGATCTCTCACCGAAACACACTATATTTCTGGAAATTGTGATTCGACCTTGGAGTCTTGGATAGATAGTTATATTTTTGGAGACTTGAAATGTGGGTTCTGGCTTGATAACTCATGTGTTACATATCTTGGAAACTCAACAGGAATGTGGTTATACCTTGGAGACTTGGAAAGTTGGGTTTATTTTGGAGACTTGAAATGCCACCACTCTTTGGGATCAAAACCCATCAAGAAAGTTCTTACTCCCTCTTTCTACGTCATCAAACCTGAAAGCCTTAAAAGACAGAATTGGAAGAAGAGAAAAAAACGAAAAATATATATATATATATATATATATATATATATATATATATATATATATATATATATGGAAATCTCATTTTGAAAAAGACATTGTGTTGGGGGGTTGGGGTTGAGATTTTGAATGTGACGGTTGGGACACACACACACACACAAACACACACACACACACACACACACACCAACAAACAAATGTTAAGCCTTGACTATTCAGTTGAGAATTCTGTGTTTGGGGTTCACAGATCCAAGAACATCCCCCGTCACACACATTATATACTGTTATACACCTCGGACTTGGCCCTTGAGTATCCACAAAGGTGTATAGTAGGAGGGAGTGAAGGACCAACCCATTGCTGCCATGGGTATGATCTGCTTAGTTTTGTCTTTTGTAATTCCTCTGAATAAAATGAACCTAAAATCTCTTCCCCTTCTAAATCATATATCTTATAAGTCCAACGAACCGTATCTATTACATCAACAATTTTAAAAAGTTCGTTCATCCATCGTTTAAGATAACCTTTTTCAAAATGAGATTTCCACCTATATATTCGTACAATATCACCAACTTTGAACTTGGGTTTTCTGATATTAATCTTTTTCATATTTTAATTTTGTAAATGTTTCTGATGGTTTCATATTCGTTGACGTGTGAATCATGTCATTAACTTATCCACAATATCCTGAATAAAAGATGGCCATTGTTGTGAAACGAGTTCTGTGAATTTTTCATCTAGTCTCTCTTTTAAGGTATGATTAAAACGTTCAAAAACAACGGCCTTCCCTTCATTAAAGGTACTGTATTATGTAATACTGTTATTTTTTAGAAAATTCATAAATGTCTTGTTATAAAACTCTCGACCCTCATCAGTCCACAATTTTTTTAGGTTTTCTCTGACATTTATTAAATATCTGTTGAAAGGCTAACATAAGAGTATTACCTGTTTTGTTTTTTAAAGGGACAACCCATGCGTATCTACTCCTCAAATCAATAACGGTTAAAGCATACTTGTACCCCTTATCATTATTGAGTTCAATCAAATCAGAGGACCAGATATTATCAACTTCCTTGGAATAAACCTTCCTTATATTAAACTTTATGAATATTGGTTAATGTAATTCATCAGCTAATTGCTCTTCAGTCTTAATGACATCATTAGAGCCAATAAGTTTTTTGAATTTCCAAGTCCAAGTTTCAATTTAGCACTGATCATCTTCTTCACGCTGAACCGATCAAATTTTTCTCTCAAGGTTGGATTTTGTATCAGAGACAAATTATACAACATTTCTCTATCGGCTTCATGCTTTTCTTCCAAAGTTGTGGTATTCCCATAATCAATATCGTGTCTCATGCACACTTCATCAACCCTACTGATGGGTTTAGTCCATGATTTAGGATTGGCTGTCTCATCTAATCTTTTATCCAAGTTTGTGCCTGGACCACAGAAAGAATACCCTGGTAGATGTAATTCTCCTGGTATTCCAGTAGTTGTAAATTTACTTCCTGATTAAAACTTTTGCATATCTCCTCCGAGTTTGTGTTTGGAGATAAATTAATTTTTTTTGAACCACACACCGAAAACATACCTTTTTGTATAACTCTGTTATTTTTACTTCTAATAAATGAAATATTTTGAGCATTAGTTTTCTTTTTACTTTTGAGACAATAACTCATTTATTTATGAGAAAAATTCCTGCAGAGTGCGAAAACCTTTTTCGTTTCCAACATGCACATTTGAATCTTAATTTTTAAAACATAAAGAATCCTGAGAAATGCCTTCACTCTCTCCTCCATTTATTTAGGAAAAAATTAAAAAACTTGAATTAAAATAAATATCTTGTCGATGTCAATAGTCTTGTCGAAAATATTGCAAATAGACTTGGCAATTCTTCGTTTTCCTCCTCGGTGGGTTGAGTTATTTTGTGTAATACACCCTATCTTTTTTAATCTCATCGGTTTCCATATTTTCATATTTATTTAGTCTCGCTCTTTCCTCCCTCTCCTCCCTCTCCTTCTCTCTCTTCTCTCTCTCTCTCTCTCTCTCTCTCTCTCTCTCTCTCTCTCTCTCTCTCTCTCTCTCTCTCTCTCTCTCTCTCTCCTCCTTCTCTTTCTTCTCTTTCTACTCACTCTCCTCCTTCTCTCTCTTCTCTCTTTCTTCCTTCTCTTTCTTCTCCCTCTCCTCCTTCTCTCACTTCTCCCTCTTCTCCCTTTCCTCCCTCTCCTTCAATCCCTTCTCCCTCTCCTCATTCTCTCTCTTCTCCTTTTCCTTCTCGTTTCTCTCTTCAACTCCTTCATCGTCCCTTACTATCCTTGAATCGCTTACACCCTATAGAATATCATACATATATTCATCAGGATTTCTTGTTAGTCCTGTATCCAAAATAATTTTTTACATCAGGAAACCAATAAGATTTCTTTTGAATTTCTAAAAGAGCCTTCCGTTTACTTAACTTTTTAATTTTTTCATTATTTAACATTCTAATTAAATTTAAAGTTGTCGGTTTATCAACATCAGCATAATGCCAATCTTTTATTGAAAATACCTCATTCTTATTTTGTAGAACATATTTATTAAAATACCGATTACCCTTTTCTTGAAGGTATGCTTGGACACAGAAATGATAATTTTCTTGAAGCCTTCTTGCCTTCATTTCTGTATTAGAAATTTATGTTAAAATAATATTATGGCATGAAACACCTCCCCATCTTCCCATAGTTAAATCATTTTGTATTTCCTTACTTATTTTATGTAATCCGGTTTTTTTCTGTTTTCATTATATAAACGAGTGCAAAACCATTATTATATTTACCCTTATTAAATGATTTTATTTGTTGTTTACTAATCGTGGCTCCACAAAACTCAATCTCCATACCAAGTGGATAATATTCTTCCTTACGAGAGTGATTTAATTGTTCCAGGTCTTCTAGGTCAATTTTAAATGACCAATTATACCCTAAATCATTCATATCATACCCCCATTGTTCTATTCTCATACAAACGATCCGCCCTTCTGAATAAAAATTTATTTTAATTCGAACTGTGAATTCTGCATGATCTGGAGAGAAAATCAACATTTCTGTATCTTTGGAATACACGGCCGTTTTATTTCAGGATATATATATTGTGATAAATCGCTTAATCTCACCAAGTGATTCGCGTCAGTCGGGCTTGGATAATTTTTTAATTTATAAGCATTTTTCATATTAATATTTTTGGTTATACTATATTTCTGTTGTTCAGTCTGTGCCTTTGTGTAATAATTTGATAAATCAATATCCAGTTCTTGAGTTACACCAAAGATAGAACCATCTTTACCAACATAAGTCATATATATTAGATTAAAAATAATGTCATAAATTTTTTATTTTTGTTGAGTTGAAATAACACATATAGAAATAATTGACCACAACACTTGGAATTTAATTATTGGACTTGAAATGTTTGACAAACACCATTCTGGAAGAATTTTATGACTTCAACAGGTGGTTCAAGACCAAAACTATCAAAATAATATTTGTCTTGACTATGAAAAATAGAAACCCAATGAGAACCGTTCCCATTATTATTTCGAAGTTCATAATAACAATCTTTGTCTATTTAGGCACATTTGTTAATTCATCTCTCATGCAAATCAAACATGATGAATTTTTAATTTCTTACAATATTTGACAAGTTGCAAATTTGATGTTGTATTCTTTCCAAATTCTTTAAACCACTCATCAATGCTCATTTATTTATTTGTAAGATAAAATCCATTACCTCTTTCAGTTAATTTTACACCTGTGGTGCGAGAGAAGAAAGCATATCTCCAACTGACAATCTCGCTTTATCAGGCAGACCTTCAAGTTTTTCAGCAAAATCTATAATTACACCACTTCCACTAATTTGTTTCTCCAACTCTTTGATATGTCTTTCCAATTCTTTTTGAGCCTGGACTTGAGCCTTCCTTTCGTTGGCAGTTTTCACCGCTGTTGAAATACCACCCGTCAATGCTCCAACCGCACTTAATCCAGCAAATATAGGAATTAGAAATGGGATAAATCCTCCACTCATTTCATGTTGAATATTTCTTTAACATTGGTTTTATCATTTTAATTTTAAGTGAGCCAGTATCGTTCAGGATTTTAACCGGTTCTCTTGTGAGCAAAACATCAATTCTTACTGCTCCTTTTCTCTGAATTGTATGAACGTTAATCGAACAAGGCTTTTGATTTTGAACACAAGATGATAGTTTATTAAGATTGATTTGATTAACATCTACCCCAGTTGGAACTTTGCCACTCATTTATTTAATAATTTTTTTTTGAGACTAATCATAACACCATTATCTGTATTAATCTGCAATTCTGTTTCTTCCAAAAGCAAACAAAACGTATCAACTTCTGCACTCTCTCCTATTTCAATGTATGGGGAAGTATCCACTCGATTAGACTTTAGTTTCCTTTTGAGCGCTCAGGACAAACGCATAGATTTTATACGAACTTTTAAATGCTGTCATATCCAAAATAGGTTCTTTATTCCCATTACTTTCACACACCGTTTGGAAAGACTTGTATGCTTCAGCAAAATCATTTTTTCCCAATTAATTTCCAATCTATCTCATGGATAAAATGTTCCATCTAGAGAAACGCGAAGTTGTTTCACCTTAACATTATCACTCAATGCATTATTATTATCAGTCGCAGTATCACCATCTGGCTTTTCAAAAATGATCCACAGATATCGTGGCTTTCCTTCCAGAACACCCAAATTCCACGTGTAAGTTGTTTGGTTGAGTTTAACATGTTGACATCTTCTTTTGAGCTATGATACACTGAGTGGTTTGTTTGAGTTAAGTCTTCTATTCAATATCTCTTCTGTTTTAAGATTCGGAGTATATTCACGAATATACCAACTCATTTCCTCAATTACAAATTTATTCTGATCACCAAAAGCACTACCAACACCAAAAAGCAATCTATTTTCCTTATCATTCCTTTGGAGTTGAAATCTAATTTTAAGACCATGCAGAACTTTATCATGATCACAAAATCCAAATATACCTTTAAGAGTAACTGCCACAGTAAAACTATTTATTGCTTTTGTATCATCATTATACGTTCCTTTCCTTTGAGTATATCCAGGGTCTGTGGTTGTCCCATTGACATATCAGGAATAAAACCTTCGACAGACCCCTTTCCCATTCTATCACTGAATGTATAGAGTGTACATTTCATCATTTCAGATACAGCAGAAACATAATCAACCACTTCAACTTCTTTTGTTCCAATGTACAAACGCACACTATCAAACATTTTCCAGAAGAAATCATTTACGAGTGTAGCGTTTGTGTTATTCCCAGCCTTAGTGAATTTAAATTTACACAACCAGAAACTTTTGGAGAGATTCAAATAGGTTTGTTGATTATTAATTTCAAAACTTTTTGTACCATTTGCATTCCAGTCTGTTCCAGTTGTTGCATTTACCTTGAAGTAATCTTCTTTTTTAGTGGAGTTTGAGATAATAATAGTATCATCCAAATCATAGATACTATCAATTGCTTCCATACTTGTATTTATTCAGGAAAAAAGATGTTAAAACTTTTGAAACCCTGATCCAATTATTTGAATTATTTTCTGTTGTTCTTGGGGCGACAACTGAGTTTTGCCTTTCTTAATTTCTTTAATTGCTTGTAATTTATGAGATTCCTTCTTGGCATCTTTTATGCTCTTTACAGCACCGGCTACATTTCCCACAGCAGAAGCAGTTGAACCAATTAGGTCTTTATGTTTTAGAATAGTTGAACCTATACCCATTAGAGTATCAATTATCCCATCTCCTCTATATTGATGTCCAACACCCCTTTGTCTCTTAGGTTTATAGTATCCTCTACCAAGATACATACCTTCACCCTTGTAGTATGGCGAAAGGAACATCCCTTCCCCTGTAATTATTTTAAATTTTCCCAACTCGTGTTTCATCACAATAACCATCGTATTTATTTTTTTGGAAAACTTCACGTAGGTGAATTCTGATGGATATAACTTCCCCATTAAAATAAATCATACAATTATCTTGGTCGGTTATCCTAAAATTTACTCTGTGTTTGTTTTTCCCTGACACAGGGAGATAAACGAAATTTTTGGGTTCCATATTGAATTTATAACCAATTGGGGTTGAGTATGCAATGAATGAAAATATTGTATTTGTTTTTTTTTCCATCATTATAAGCACCATCAATCAAATCACAGTGAATTAATACCGAATTTGTTCCTGAGGATATTTGATTGACATTATCACTGTAAAACGTCCCATTAGTTTTAATCTTTTTTGAGGAGAAACCCAAAACTCTCTAAATGAATGATCAATTGTGAAATCAACCTTGTGGTTATTTTTAACTTTTAATCGTTGATTTTGACCTATGTTTTTGAATGTCAAAAACAATATTTTTGGTTCGTCACCCTGTTCTTTCAGAAGACGAGCAATTTCGGAAGATATTTGAGAAATCTCATATGCTCAGGTGAGACTGTTATCGTTTTGTATCCACTTCCGGGATTATAACTAAACTTGTCATTTTTATCAGTTATATTAAATAAGGTATTATAAGTTTCCATGGACAATAAAGATACCTCTTATTCTTTTGTTGTGTCAAGTTGTAGTGGGTATGGGAATGAAAATGTGTGGTTGCTTGTTGTGAAATTAAAACTCAGGATTGTGCTTCTCATCTTATTTAATATGAGATAAAATGTCTTTATATTGAGATTTTTTCATTATTTTCATGTTCATCAACTGGTCTAAAATGGTTGATGCTTCATTAAAACAATTGTTATTTCCAGCATTCTTACTACCTAACAACAATAACAGTATATTAACTAATTGTGATGGGTCATTTGGAAGAAAACTATTACCTGAACCAACGATACTTTAAGCCTGAATAATGTGTTTCTCCTTCTCATTTTTCCTACTTTTACCAGAAAAACTAACCCTATAATTTAGAGTGTTCAGCAGATCAATATATACTCTATCATCATTATTTTTCATATCCAATGGTTTATCAATATACTTTGATTCATCCCTCACAGTTGAACCTTGTCTTCCATCTTTTGTGAGAAGAAACATTAATCTCGGAGTTAGTTTCACAGGGGGTTGAGCAGAATCCAAGAACTTTAATACATCATTAAATATCAATACCTTTTCTTGAACAAGATGAAATATTGCTGCTTGTTCTGTTGGAATGAGTCCTGCTTTTGTTTTTGAATCCGCTGAATATTCATTGTTTTGAAGAGCTTTCACAATATAATCACGTGGTCGATTAATCTCTTTCAGTTGTTGAAATAAAACTTCATCATCATATTCTAATTCTCCTAAATGCTCCAATTCTTCCTCCATCATTTGATCAAAATCTTTTAACATTTGAAATTTTTTAGGAGTATATTCTACTGGGGGAACTGTGTAAACATCTTTCATTTGTTCTTGCGAAGTTTTTAAAAGTGGTTTAAAAAATTTCTCTTGTTTTCTTTCAAATGCTTCTTCGCCCGTTAGTTTCTGTCTGCGTTTCTTCTTTATGTCTTCCTGTTGTTTTACAACTTTTGAAACCAACTCTTGATGTCACTTAAATTTTCTTGCTCTTTCTTTCGCATCCATTTATTTATTGGAAAATATCATTTAATGAATTGTAAAGATCAACAGGGAAATTTTCCTTTTCTTCATCATCCAAGTAGATGTGTTCAAATAAATCCTTTTCTTTTAATATTTCATCAAATTCTTGATTAACATTAATATGAGTTGTAATTTTTTCTTCACTAATATTTGCATCACTGCTTTTCATACGTTTGCGTTGTTTCTTCATCAACATCAAAACCGAATTATAATATCTTCACTCCGCTCAGACGTTGAATAATTTGTCTCGTTCCTTCTGGATTATTTTCTTCAATCCCAAGACCACCAGATTTTAGTTTCAATAACTCACTCTTACAATGTGAATATTTTGTTGTACAAACAGAAACCTCCTCAAATATTTGACCTTCATTCCTCAATCGCATATATTCCTCCACTGAAATTTCGTGATAATCTTCACCTTTTACTTCTGCAGGTCTTATTGCTCTCATTGTTGTTGATACAATGCGTATCACGGGGTGTTTTTTCAATAAATTTACAATATTCTCATTTGTACAACACAAGAACCTTGATTTATGAAAGGTTTTTTCCAGAAGCAGATTTACCCACAATATTTATAATAATAGTTGTAATTTATATATGAAATTGTTTATAAAACAAAAAATATATCCCTTAATATCTCATCTTGTTTCACAACAATATATTTATATTTGTCAGTGGTGTGCTTCATGTAATCCCCAAATTCCTTTTTACAACATAATGTAGAACAATTATCTCTCCAAAAATTATTTATTTCTATTGAATTTAACTTGAATAAAATAAAAGTATTAGCATTGTTTCTGATGGAACGACGAGGAAGTTGAAAGTATGATTGACTAAGAAAAATACAATTACAAGAAGAATGTCTCGCTCTTGTATAGTAGCTGTCCATTACCGTTTGGTTTCTGTCATTAACACAATCCTCAAAGATAACGAGGTTCTTTTTTGATTTATCCAAATCTTGGGGAGATGGTATATCATCCGCATTATCACTAAGAATACAAGTTATCGGTTTTGATTTCTTTTTACATCTCTGTGTATCACAAAATAGTTCAATTATATCTTCAATGTTATAATCATTTCGTTTTTTTTTTTTTGAAGTATAAATACACCGATTATATCTTCTTTTTGAAAACCAGCATTAAAACCTTGTGAGAGTAGTTGATACTCTGGTTGAAAACTCGACTTTGTAAAAATTATTAAATTATCATAATCTAAAAATTTGGGAGTCAGGAGCATCTTCAAAAGTAAGGAGGTTTTTCCACATTCGCTTGAATCAACTATGAGACATCTTGATGAATTTGGAAGATTTTTATGATTGCTAAATTTTATCTTATTTTCCCAAATGGGTAAAAAATCATTCATTTATATATTTGGAAAACAGGTTATTTCATTTATTCTTGGCTTTTTTAGAAACTCTATGTTTTATCCTAAGTTCAGGTTTAATTTCAAGATAATGCATTATTTTATTTATGCAATATCTTGTGTTGATATTTCCCTGAAAATCACATCCATGAATAACATATAACAACAATCCTTTGAACATTTCTCTAATACGTTCAGTTTCTTCCCTTGTAAGGAAAGGTGTGTTATCACCCTCATACTTTACATTCATTTCTCTAATCAATCTTGTAAAGTAATTCATTTTTGGTGTAAATCTAAAAGAATTATTTTCCTTTTAAATTTTTTTATTATCATTAATTAGAAGATAATCACAGAATATACATTGCTTATAGGCTTTTGACTCTTTGTTTAATCCCTGTCTTTCACACGCAGGACAATTCTCAATTTGTCAAATGGAGAATCAAGGAAGTCTAGCATATTTATAAAGTTTAACTTTACTTAAACTGAAATTCATCTATACTTTCAGTTGCATATTGACTCATATTTAATAATATTACCATCGATATCTATGTACTTTTTTCATCACCAGATTCAACTGCAACATTTTTTATATTAAAGGTAATTTTAAAATGATCCTTAACCACTATTGAACGAAATGTCATTTCACCTGATGTATTAACATCCTTTATTTCATTAGGATTTACATCTTTAGGGTTGTTGAAAAAAATAATAGTTTCTGCTTGCATATTACAGATGGTCTTATGTTTTCTTTCTAAAGCTTCATCCATCAGGTTTTTTGTTTTTTTTGATACTTTTTCTTGTTTCATTGCTTTTTATAGTTTTGAATATATTACCAGAAGGAGAGGAGAAACTTTTGTTAGAGATACTTTAATTGATGTTCTTCCAGGGATACTAAATGCCCTTCCACTGAAGGAAATTGAAGAACTCATCTTATCCACCATAATTGTTTTTATCCAATAGTTGTTATATTTATCTTTGTTCAATTTTACATCCTTGACATATTTCTCAGTATCTTTTACAAATGAAGAGATTGATTGAAACTTGTCTTTTGTGTCTTTAAACATTGTATTTATTAAGTGAAAAAAGTTGGAGGATAAAATGGTTTTAAGCACATTAGTAGGTTAAGAATACTGATTCTGGCTCACTTTTCCCCATGTAAATGAATGGGGGATTTTCAGCGATTCCCTTTTTTTTCCTTAAAAATAAACCCCCTTTTTATCCCAAGGTATATTTATTTGTCTCCCCTTTTAACTTGGAGGTTGAACCTCATTGAATTGAACACCTGGGGGTTGAACAGCTCACTCATTGAACCTATAAAGATTTGTTCATTCTCAAATTCCTTCAATAGTTTAATTTTCTTTGCACAATAATCCCCATCTAAAATATTGACAAACAAAACATTTGAATCTTTATATTTTTTAAGATACCCCTTTTGTGTCATTACAAAATGATAAACTTCTCTTAATGCTCTCATCTGGCCACCTCCTGAGCCACATATCATTTTGAGATTATAGTAAATTGTTTTTTCATTGTTCAATTGATAACCATAAAAGTTTTCAGTCCATTCAAGGATATTCATTTTTTTTCTTTACATCCTCTAACTTACTAGTTTTTAAATTGATTCGCTTATTTGTTTTATTTACCTTTGTTTTAGTTATTTTTTCAATAAGACTTATTTGATATTTTTCACATTCATTATGTTTTCCATTTATATACCAAGACTGCGATTTTCTCCACTCTTTAGTTTGATTAATACTTGGTTTAACCATTTATATATTGTGAAAAAACCACGCGGTAGCCCTTAAAAACCCTAACCCATCTTCCCATCGTTAAAAACACAATCTATTCTATTCACTCTATCATACAATATCCATATGGAACACAATCTATTCCATTATCTAAAATAAATCTCTTATCATCAAAGGCTCCTAATGCCTTTTTATTTACTTCTTCACTATATATGTTATGTTTATAACTTCTTATTGTATTCATTTTCCTATATTCTTCTTTCTTATTCATCAAACAATTATAATAATTTCTAAAAGTTATTGATTTCTTTATTACATATTTCTTTATTCCCTTTAACCTCTTATCAATCTGTTCACCATACTTATAAGCATATGCCTTTGCTCTCAATCCAATAAACTCACTCATTACTTTTCCACCCAACTCATCCTTAAACTTACCAATAACCTTTTCATTCTTTTTGGAAAATAACTCACTCTTCTTGCTGAAATTACTTGTATCATATACTCCAATATTTTTCTTCATATCTTCATAAACATCATCAGTTTTTATATCTAGGATAAAACTATCAGTGTCCATATACAACAATGAAACATTTTCACCATACTCTTTCTTTAAGTCATTATACAAATAATCATACATCAATATCTTTGATAAATCAAGAACTGCTGTTCCAATGTAAATTGGTTTATCCATTTCAATACTTTCCTTTTTCATATGAATTGCAGAAAAGTTCTCTTAAAAAACCTCTTCTCTCTCAAAACTTGGTTTATTTATCAATCTCGAAGCTTCTTTCCAAGATGTTGCGAATCTAATGTTTTGCCTGTTTCTAACATTTTCCATAGTCTTTCCAAATACAGCATTATTCATTAATTTATAAAAGTCCCCTTCAAATTTTACTTTTGTATTTGCTCTCATATCTGTATTGAATTGAATATACTTTTTCACCCAAGGACTTTGTTTAAATTTTAAAACTCTATGAATTTTAGCTACTCTCAATCCTTCTCTCAAAAACTGTTTTAAGCTTCTCTGATGTAAAACATATCCCTCTTTATCATAGAATGTTGTTAATAACTTTTCTGTTGATTTGCCTTTCATATTAAAACTTTTATGATAATCACTGAACCATTCTTTCTTTGGGGTTTCTTTCTCACATGCAAAAGGAAGGTCTTTATGCTTATTATGAAGAACACTCGTGTACCTCAAATCAACTTCAAAATAATAACCTTCTTCTTCGTCATTCAATTCCTCTTGAGAAGAAATAACAATATTCATCAAAGCCTTTTCATAATCCTTTTCTTCCACCCACTCTAATTTACCATAAGGTAGAGATTGAGACATTGCCCATCCATACAAATTATTAGCATCAAAATACATCAAATAATTACTATCTTTTTCACTATCATAATTTGGGAGATATTTATTATTTGCTTTCGCATATCTTTTTGAACATACTTGTGATATTCCACCTCTCTTGGACTTCTCAATCATCAAAAGCATATCAACATCACTGATTAAATCTATATCTTGTTTTGTCATTTTCAACATTGCACTCCAAGCTAAACCAGGAGCTGTGAAATAGTGGGCAGGGTCTAATCCATAACAATTTTTATTATGACAGAGTGTTCTAAAAGCCTCAAACACATCAGCTAACAATAAAACATCTGTTTTTAGATATAAATCATGATATTCTCCAAGGTTCTTTATCTTAAATATTTTCCATATTTCTTTTTTATTTCTATGACTTACGTATCTTATATTGCGTGTTTATATTCCTCATCACTTATCTCTTCTTCATAAAGGTTATTATAGAAACTTTCTTTTGAAGGAAGTTGTGTTTCTTTAAATCTCATAAATGAATCCATATAATCATAAGGATAAATTCCCTTACTTGTAAGAATTTTCTCTTTACTTTGAATTTCATTCCTTGTTTGAATTTCTTCTCTCGTAAGAATTCCTTCTTTAATCAGAATTTCATCTTTAATCTGAATTTCCTCTTTAGTTCTAATTTTCTTTATAATTAGAATTTCATCTTCAGTTAGAATTTCTTCATTAATTAGAGTTTCCTCTTTACTTTCAATTCTCTCTTTAATCTGAATTTCCTCTTTCGTGAGAATTTCCTCTTTTGGAAAGAATGAATTAAGATTTGGAAAAGAGTCCGTGGAGCTTAGATTTGATGCGAGGTAGGCTAGTGGTGTTCCCATAAACTTGTAAGAATCTAGAAACCTAATACGAGTTAAAGGTTTTGTGAATATCATTTTTGAAAATGAAATATACTTTTGACTTGTGTTTGTTATGGCAGAAATATTCCCTGGTGTTTTTGAAAGTTCATTTATAAATAGATGTGTATCATAGTTGGCGCTGTTGTGAAGAAAGACTGGAATAAAAGAAGGTAATTTATAATTAAGATTACAACAGGAATGAGCGGGACCTCTATATTTACCAGTAAGATGACAATGGTCTCTAACTTTAGACTCCTTAATTTCCCCCTCACAAATATGACAGATATTGTTCATTCTAAATTCTAATTTTTCTTCTTTGGTTAATTTCATCGGTTCATTTGTTTCTTTCATTAATTTAGTGAGTCTTATACAATCCTTTTCTAATCGTTTTACAAACTCTTGTGAAGCATTTTTTCCACGATAATGTTCAAGTTTGTTATACTTTTCTCCAACAGATGATTTGATATAATAACAGAAACCACAAGGAATATGTTTTTGATATTTATTTGTATATGGTTCTTTTGGATTAGGAGAAGCAGTATTTATCTTTTTAAGGATACATTCAAAATCAGCGTATATCACAAATGGGTGCATGATAGATTTATTATAATCTTCAAAAGAAATCTTTTCACCAGGTTTAGGCATTGTAATTACAGCTGATTTATGATTACTACAATATTTTGAATGTTGTTCTAATCGTTCTTTTGTATGAAATGAATTAAGACATCGCTTACAAGGATATATTTTGTTTGCTGTTCTGAATACCTGAGAAGAGATTAATCTTGATAAATTATTGATGTATGTGTAATGTGAATTCTTTCCAACACTAAAATATAAAAGGTCAATGTGTGTTTCTTCATTTTTATAGTTGTTTGAAATTTTTAATATTTGAACTTTGTTTGTATCCGTTAATCCATATACATTAATAGAAAGATTATTCTTTTTCTCAAATTTAGGAATATCTGTTAGTGGCATTGGGAATTTAAAATCTTTAATGTCCAAGGTATTCTCATATTTCATATATTGTTTTACTCTTTCTGAATTACATTTTGGTGGATGAAAGTGAGCAAGAACAGACCAGAGAAAACATTTATTATCATTGTTTTTAATATTAACAACTGCCTTCTTTAGTTTTATTTCTTTTGGTAATTCAATATAAGAAGAAGCTTTAAGAGGGTTTGATTTTAGAATGTGTATATCTAAAAAGATGATTTTTTAATATTGAATCCACTTCCTACCACTGTATTATCAACATCCTCCTCTTGTCTTGATAGTTCTTCATAAACCCCACTATTCAAAAAATCTTGAAATGATGTTATAAAATGAAGACCTGTTCTCATATAAGGAGTATGTTCTTCATCTTGTCTTTTCATATTCATTTTCACTCCCATATAAAACTTTAAAGTTTTCATTTCTTTTAATGTCTTTTTAATAAATTTTTCAACATCGGGTTTCACTATTTCAATTGATTCAGCTATTGATGATGGACCGGGTTCTCCAAATTGAAAAATCCTTATTTTTATATGCCCTTTAAATGCCCCATCAGTGTTTTTAATATAATAGTCTCCCTTTACTTTAAACTCATTTTTCTTGTGTTTTTGTGATTGAAGATGTTTATTATAACTACTCTTCAAAACATCCTTTGAACAGATATCACAATGTTTTCTTTCCAACTCAAGAGGAGATATTTGATGAAATAGATTAAATGTGTGTTTGTTGGTTCGGAGGTGTTTTCTATAATGTTTATATTCGTGATTACAAACATCGCAGTACGTTGTATTCACCATATTTATAGAATAAAACTTTGCTTCAACTAAAATTTTCTTGATGAAAATTTCGTTTAATTTATAGGTGAATCTGTGCTTAAAAACATTTTATCCTCCAACTTTTTCACTTAATAAATACAATGTTTCAAGACACAAAAGACAAGTTTCAATCAATCTCTTCATCTGTTAAAGATACTGAGAAATATGTCAAGGATGTTAAATTGAACAAAGATAAATATAACAACTATTGGATAAAAACTATTATGGTAAATAATATGAGTTCTTCAATTTCCTTCAGTGGAAGGGCTTTTAGTATACCTGGTAGAACATCAATTAAAGTATCTCTAACAAAAGTTTCTCCTCTCCTTCTAGTAATATATTCAAAACTAGAAAAAGCAATGAAACAAGAAAAAGTATCAAAGAACAAAAACCTTATGGATGAAGCTTTAGAAAGAAAAGATAAGACCATCTGTAATATGCAAGGAGAAATTTGTATTTTTTTCAACAACCCTAAAGATGTAAATCCTGATGAAATAAAGGATGTTAATATATCAGGTGAAATGACATTTCGTTCAATAGTAGTTAACGATAATTTTAAAATTACCTTTAATATAAAAAATGTTGTCGTTGAATCTGATAATGAAAAAAAGTATATCGATATCGATGGTAATATACAACTGAAAGTATAGATGAATTTCAGTTTAAGTAAAGTTTTACTTTATAAATATGCTAGACTTTCCTGATTCTCCATATGACAAATTTGAGAATTGTCCTGCGTGTGAAAGACGGGGATTAAACACAGAGTCAAAAGCCTATAAACAATGTATATTCTGTGATTATCTTCTAATTAATGATAATAAAAAATATAAAAAGGAAAATAATTCTTTTAGATTTACACCAAAAATGAATTACTTTACAAGATTGATTAGAGAAATGAATGTAAAGTATGAGGGTGATAACACACCTTTCCTTACAAGGGAAGAAACTGAACGTATAAGAGAAATGTTCAAAGGATTGTTGTTGTATATTATTCATGGATGTAATTTTCAGGGAAATATCAACACAAGATATTGTATAAATAAAATAATGGATTATCTTGAAATTAAACCTGAACTTAGGATAAAATATAGAGTTTCTAAAAAAGCCAATAATAAATTAAATAACCTGTTTTTCAAATATATAAATGAATGATTTTTTACCTATTTGGGAAAATAAGATAAAATTTAACAACCATAAAAATCTCCCAAATTCATTAAGATGTCTCATAGTTGGTTCAAGTGGATGTGGAAAAACCTGCTTACTTTTAAAAATGCTCCTCACTCCCAACTTTTTAGATTATGATAATTTAATAATTTTCACAAAGTCGAGTTTTCAACCAGTGTATCAACTACTCTCACAAGGTTTTAATGCTGGTCTTCAAAAAGAAGATATAATCGGTTTATTTAAACGTCAAAAAAACCTAAATGATTATAACATTGAAGATATAATTCAACTATTTTGTGATACACAGAGATGTAAAAAGAAATCAAATCCTATAATTTGTATTCTTAGTGATAATACGGATGATATACCGTCTCCCCAAGATTTGGATAAATCAAAAAAGAACCTCGTTATCTTTGATGATTGTGTTAACGAGAGAAAGCAAACGGTAATGGACAGCTACTACACAAGAGGGAGACATTCTTCTTGTAATTGTATTTATCTTAGTCAATCGTACTTTCAACTTCCTCGTCGTTCCATCAGAAACAATGCTAATACTTTTATTTTATTCAAGCTAAATTCAATAGATATCAATAATTTTTGGAGAGATAATTGTTCTACATTATGTAGTAAAAAGAAATTTGAGGATTACATGAAGCACACGACTGAAAAATATAAATATATTGTTGTGAAACAAGATGAGATATTAAGGGATATATTTTTTGTTTTATAAACAATTACATATATAAATGACAACTATTATTATAAATATTGTGGGTAAATCTGCTTCTGGAAAAAACTTTCATAAATCAAGGTTCTTGTGTAGTACAAATGAGAATATTGTAAATTTACTTAAAAAACACCCCGTGATACGCATTGTATCAACAACAACTAGAGCAATAAGACCTGGAGAAATAAAAGTTGAAGATTATCACTATATTTCTGTGGAGGAACATATGCGATTGAGGAATGAAGGACAAATATTTGAGGAGGTTTCTCTTGGTACAACAAAATATTCACATTGTAAGAGTGAGTTAAGGAAACTAAAATCTGGTGGTGTTGGGATATTAGAAACTAATCCAGAAGGAACGAGACAAATTATTAAATATCTGAGCGGAGTGAAGATTTTATCATTCGGTTTTGATGTTGATGAAGAAACTCAACGCAAACGTATGAAAAGCAGAGATGCAAGTATTAGTGAAGAAGAAATTACAACTCGCATTAATGTTAATAAAGAATTTGATGAAATATTTAAAGAAAAGGATTTATTTGAACACATCTACTTGAATGATGAAGAAAAGGAAAATTTCCCTGTTAATCTTTACAATTCATTAAATGATATTTTACAATAATAAATGGATACAAAAGAAAGAGCAAGAAAATTTAAGGAACATCAAGAGTTGGTTTCAAAAGTTGTAAAACAACAGGAAGACATAAAGAAGAAACACAGACAGAAACTAACGGGCGAAGAAGCATTTGAAAGAAAACAAGAGAAATTTTTTAAACCACTTTTAAAAACTTCCCAAGAAAAAATGAAAGATGTTTCCACAGTTCCCACAGTAGAATATACTCCCAGAAAGCTCCAAATGTTAAAAGATTTCAGTCAAATGACGGAGGAAGAATTAGAGCATATTGGAGAATTAGAATATGATGAAGGTTTATTTCAACAACTGGAAGAGATTAATCAACCCCCTGATTATATTGTGAATGCTGTTCAAAACAATGAATATTCAGCGGATTCAAAAACCAAAGCAGGACTCATTCCAACAGAACAACCAGCAATATTTCATCTTGTTCAAGAAAAGGTATTGATATTTAATGATGAATTAAGGTTCTTAAGTTCTGCTCAACCCCCTGTTAAACTAACTCCAAGATTAATGTTTCTTCTCACAAAAGATGGAAGACAAGGTTCAACTGTGAGGGATGAATCAAAGTATATTGATAAACCATTGGATATGGAAAATAATGATGATAGAGTATATATTGATTTGCTGAACACTCTAAATTATAAGGTTATTCTTTCTGGTAAAAGTAGGAAGAATGAGAAGGAGAAACCCATTATTCAGGCTTTAAGTATCCTTGGTTCAGGTATTAGTTTTCTTCCAAATGACCCATCGCAATTAGTTAATAGACTGTTATTGTTGTTAGGCAGTAAGAAGGCTGGAAATAACAATTGTTTTAATGAAGCATCAGCCATTTTAGACCAGTTGATGAACATGAAAATAATTAATAAATCTCAATATAAAGACATTTTATCTCATATTAAATAAGATGAGAAGCACAATCCTGAGTTTTAATTTCACAACAAGCGACCACACATCTTCATTCCCATACCCACTACAACTTGACACAACAAAAGAATATGAGGCATCTTTATTGTCCATGGAAACTTATAATACCTTATTTAATATAACCGAGAAAAATGACAAGTTTAGTTATAATCCAGGAAGTGGATACAAAACGATAACAGTCTCACCCGGAGCATACGAGATTTCTCAAATATCTTCCGAAATTGCTCGTCTTATGAAAGAACAGGGTGATGAACCAAAAAATATTGTTATAAACATTCAAAAACATACTTCAAAATCAACGATTAAAGTTAAAAATAACTACAAGGTTGATTTCACAATTGATAATTCATTTAGAGAGTTATTAGGTTTCTCCTCAAAAAAGATTGAAACTAATGGGATGTTTTACAGTGATAATGTCATTCAAATATCCTCAGGAATAAATTCGGTGTTAATTCACTGTGATTTGATTGATGGTGCTTATAATGATGGAAAAAAAACAAATACAATATTTTCATTCAGCGCATACTCAACCCCAATTGGTTATAAATTCAATATGGAATCTAAAAAATTGGTTTATCTACCTGTGTCAGGAAAAACCATACACAGAGTAAATTTTAGGATAACCGACCAAGATAATCGTGTGATTTCTTTTAATGGAGAAGTTATATCCATCAGAATTCACCTACGTGAAGTTTTTCAATAAATAAATACGATGGTTATTGTGAGGAAACACGAGTTGGGAAAATATAAAATAATTACAGGGGATGGGATGTTCCTTTCCCCGTACTACAAGGGTGAAGGTATGTATCTTGGTAGAGGATACTATAAACCTAAGAGACAAAGGGGTGTCGGACATCAATTTAGAGGAGATGGGATAATTGATACTCTCATGGGTATTGGTTCAACTATTCTTAAACATAAAGACCTAATTGGTTCAACTGCTTCTGCTGTGGGAAATGTAGCAGGTGCTGTAAAGAGTATAAAAGATGCTCAGAAGGAATCTCATAAATTACAAGCAATTAAAGAAATTAAGAAAGGTAAAACTCAGTTGTCCCCCCAAGAACGACAGAAAATAATTCAAATACTTGGTTCAGGGTTTCAAAAGTTTTAACATCTTTTTTCCTCAATAAATACAAGTATGGAAGCAATTGATAGTATCTATGATTTGGATGATACTATTATTATCTCAAACTCCACTAAAAAAGAAGATTACTTCAAGGTAAATGCAATAACTGGAACAGACTGGAATACAAATGGTACAAAAAGTTTTGAAATAAATAATCAACAAACCTATTTGAATCTCTCCGAAAGTTTCTTGTTGTGTAAATTTAAATTCACTAAGGCTGGGAATAACACAAACGCTACACTTGTAAATGATTTCTTCTGGAAAATGTTTGATAATGTGCGATTGTATATTGGAACACAAGAAGTTGAAGCGGTTGATTATGTCTCTGCTGTATCTGAAATGATGAAATTTACACTCTATACATTCAGTGATAGAATGGGAAAGGGGTCTGTCGAAGGTTTTATTCCTGATATGTCAACGGGAACAAACACAGAACCTGGATATATTCAAAGGAAAGGAATGTATAATGATGATACAAAAGCAGAAAATAGTTTTACTGTGGCAGTTCCTCTTGAAGGTATATTTGGATTTTGTGATTATGATAAAGTTCTGTATGGTCTTAAAATTAGATTTCAACTACAAAGGAATGATAATGAAAATAGATTGCTTTTTGGTGTTGGTAGTGCTTTTGGTGAACAGAATAAATTTGTAATTGAGGAGATGAGTTGGTATATCAGTGAATATACTCCTAATCTTAAAACAGAAGAGATGTTGAATCGAAGACTTAACTCAAAGAAACCACTCAGTGTATCATACCTCAAAAGAAGATGTCAACACGTTAAACTCAATCAAACTACTTACACGTGGAATTTGGGTGTTCTGGAAGGAAAGCCACGATATCTGTGGATGATTTTTAAAAAGCCAGATGGTGATACTGCGACTGATAAGAATAATGCATTGAGTGATAATGCTAAGGTGAAACAACTTCGCGTTTCTCTAGATGGAACATTTTATCCACGAGATAGATTGGAAATTAATTGAGAAAAAAATGATTTTGCTGAAGCATACAAGCCTTACCAAAAGGTGTGTGAAAGTAATGGAAATAAAGAACCTATTTTGGATATGACAGCATTTAAAAGTTTGTATACAATCTATGCGTTTGACCTGAGCGCTCAAAAGGAAACTATAAAGTCTAATCGAGTGGATACTTCCCTATACATTGAAATAGGAGAGAGTGAAAAAGTTGATACATATTGTTTGCTTTTGGAAGAAACAGAATTGCAGATTAATACAGATAATGGTGTGATGATTAGTCTCACATAATTTTTTGTTAAATAAATGAGTGGCAAAGTACCAACTGGGGTATATGTTAATCAAATCAATCTTCATAAACTATCATCTTGTGTTCAAAATCAAAAGCCTTGTACGATTAACGTTAATACAATTCAGAGAAAAGGAGCAGTAAGAATTGATGTTTTGCTCACAAGAGAACAGGTTAAAATCTTGAATGACACTGGCTCACTTAAAATTAAAATGTCAAAACCAATGTTGAAAAAATATTCAATAAGAGAGACGAGTGGAGGATTTCTCCCATTTCTAATTCCTTTATTTGCTGGTTTAAGTGCGGTTGGAGCATTGACGGGTGGTATTTCAACAGCGGTCAAAACTGCCAACGAAAGGAAGGCTCAACTCCAGGCTCAAAAAGAATTGGAAAGACATAACAAAGAGTTGGAGAAACAAATTAGTGGAAGTGGTGTAATTGTAGATTTTGCTGAAAAACTTGAAGGTCTGCCTGATAAAGCAAGATTGTTAGTTGGAGATATGCTTTCTTCTATAGCACAAGCAGGTGTAAAATTAACGAAAAGAGGTAATGGATTATATCTTTCTCATAAATAAATGAGCATTGATGAGTGGTTGAAAGAATTTGGAAAGAATACAACATCAAATTTACAACTTGCCAAATATTGTAAGAAATTAAAAATTCATAATGTGGTTATTTGTATGAGAGATGAATTAACAAATGTGCCGAAACATACAAAGAATATTATTATGAACTTAGAAGATAATAATGGGAACGGTTCTCATTGGGTTTGTATTTTTAATAGTCAAGACAAATATTATTTTGATAGTTTTGGTCTTCCACCACCTGTTGAAGTCATAAAATTCTTACAGAATGGTGTTTATCAAACATTTCAAGTCCAAGAATTAAATTCCAAGTGTTGTGTTCAATTATGTCTATATGTGTTATTTCAACTCAACAAAAATAAAAAAATTTATGATATTATTTTTAATCTAATATAAATGACTTATGTTGGTAAAGATGGTTCTATCTTTGGTGTATCTCAAGAACTGGATATTGATTTATCAAATTATTATACAAAGGCACAGGCTGAACGACATAAATATAATATAAACAAAAATATTAACATGAAAAATGCTTATAAATTAAAAAATTATCCAAGCCCGACTGACGCGAATGACTTGGTGAGATTAAGCGATTTATCACAATATATATACTTAAATAAAACGGCTGTGTATTCCAAAGATACAGAAGTTTTGATATTATCTCCAGGTTATACAGAATTCACAGTTCGAATTAAAATAAATTTTTATAAAGAAGGGCGTATCGTTTGTATGAGAATAGAACAATGGGGGTATGATATGAATGATTTAGGGTATAATTGGTCATTTAAAATTAACCTCGAAGACCTGGAACAATTAAATCAGTCTCGTAAGGAAGAATATTATCCACTTGGTATCGAGAATGAGTTTTGTGGAGCCACGATTCGTAAACAACAAATAAAAGAATTTAATAAGGGTAAATATAATAATGGTTTTGCCCTTGTTTATCTCATGAAAACAGAAAAAACAGGATTATATATAATAAGTAAGGAAATACAAAATGATTTAACTATGGGAAGATGGGGAGGAGTTTCGTGCCATAATATTATTCTAACATATATTTCTAATACATAAATGACAGCAAGAAGGCTTCAAGAAAATTATCATTTCTGTGTCCAAGCATACCTTCAAGAAAAGGGTATTCGCTATTTTAATAAATATGTTCTACAACATAAGAATGAGGTATTTTCAATAAAAGATTGGCATTATGCTGATGTTGATAAACCAACAACTTTAGATTTAATTAGAATGTTAAATAATGAAAAAATTATAAGGTTAAGAAAAGGTAAGGCTCTTTTAGAAATTCAAAAGAAATTTTATTGGTTTCCTGTTGTAAAAAAAATTATTTTGGATACAGGAATAACAAGAAATCCTGATGAATATATGTATAATATTCTATGGGGTGTAAACGATTCAAGGATAGTAAGGGATGAGGAAGGAGTTGAAGAAGAGAGGGAAGAGGAGGAAAAGGAGAAGGAGGAGAGGGAGAAGAAAGAGAAGGAGGAAAGAGAGAATAGAGAGAGGGAGGAAAGAGAGAAGAGAGAGAGGGAGAAGAAAGAGAAGGAGGAAAAGGAGAAGAGAGAGAAGGAGGAAAGAGAGAATAGAGAGAGGGAGGAAAGAGAGAAGAGAGAGAGGGAGAAGAAAGAGAAGGAGGAAAAGGAGAAGAGAGAGAGGGAGGAAAGAGAGAGAATGAATAAATATCAAAATATGGAAACCAGTGAGATTCAAAAAAGATTGGTGGTATTACAGAAAATAACTCAACCCACCGAGGAGGAAAACAAAAAATTGACAAGTCTATTTGCAATATTTTCTTCAAGACTATTGACATCGTCAAGCTATTCATTTTAATTCAAGTTTTTTCTTAAATAAATGGAGGAGAGAGTGAAGGCATTTCTAAGGATTCTTTATGTTTTAAAAATTAAGATTCAAATGTGCATGTTGGAAACTAAAAAGGTTTTTGCACTCTGCAGGAATTTTTCTCATAAATAAATGAGTTATTGTCTCAAATGTAAAAAGAAAACTAATACGAAAAATATTTCATATATTAAAAGTAAAAATAACAGGGTTATACAAAAAGGTATATGTTCGGTGTGTGGTTCAAAAAAAAATCAATTTATCTCCAAACACAAACTCAGAGGAGATATACAAAAGTTTTTATCAGGAAGTAAATTTACAACTACTGGAATACCAGGGGAATTACATCTTCCAGGGTATTCTTTCTGTGGTCCAGGCACAAACTTGGATAAAAGATTAGATGAGGCAGACAATCCTAAATCCTGGAGTCAACCAATCAATAGAGTTGATGAAGTGTGCATGAGACACGATATTGATTATGGGAATACCACAACGTTGGAAGAAAAGCATGAAGCCGATAGAGAAATGTTGTATAATTTGTCTCTGATACAAAATCCAACCTTGAGAGAAAAAGTTGATAGGTTCATCGTGAATTAGATGATTAGTGCTAAATTGAAACTTGGACTTGGAAATTCAAAAAACTTATAGGCTCTAATGATGCCATTAAGACTGAAGAGCAATTAGCTGATGAATTACATAAACCAATATTCACAAAGTTTCAGAGAAGGAAAGTTTATTCCAAGGAAGTTGATTATATCTGGTCTGCTGATTTGATTGAACTCAATAATGATAAGGGGTACAAGTATGCTTTAACCGTTATTGATTTGAGGAGTAGATATGCGTGGGTTGTCCCTTTAAAAAACAAAACAGGTAATACTCTTATGTTAGCTTTTCAACAGATATTTAATAAAAGTAAGAGAAAACCTAAAAAATTGTGGACTGATGAGGGTAGAGAGTTTTATAACAAGACATTTATGAATTTTCTAAAAAATAACAGTATTACATTATACAGTACCTTTAATGAAGGGAAGGCAGTTGTTGTTGAACGTTTTAATCGTACCTTAAAAGAGAGACTATATAAAAAATTCACACAACTCGGTTCACAACAATGGTCATCTTTTATTCAGGATATTGTGGATAAGTATAATGACACGATTCACACGTCAACGAATATGAAGCCATCAGAAACATTTACAAAATTAAAATATGAAAAAGAGATTAATGTCAGAAAACCTAAGTTCAAAGTTGGTGATATCGTAAGAATATATAGGTGGAAATCTCATTTTGAAAAGGGTTTTACTGAACGATGGACGAAATAACTTTTTAAAATTGTTGATGTAATAGATACGGTTCCTTGGACTTATAAAATATATGATTTGGAAGGGAAAGAGATTTTAGGTTCATTTTATTCACAGGAATTACAAAAGACAAAACTAAGCAGATAATACACCTTTGTGGACACTCGAGGGCCAAGTCCGAGGTGTATAACAGTATATAATGTGTGTCAAGGGGTGGGCGTTCTTACATCTGTGAACCCTAAACACAGAATCCTCAACTGAATAGTCAAGGCTTAACTTTTGTTTGTGTGTGTGTGTGTGTGTGTGTGTGCAATGGGAGCAATAGGTTGGCGCTTCACTCCCTCCTACTATACACTGTTGTGGACACTCGAGGGCCAAGTCCGAGGTGTATAACAGTATATAATGTGTGTCAAGGGGTGGACGTTCTTACATCTGTGAACCCCAAACACAGAATCCTCAACTGAATAGTCAAGGCTTAACTTTTGTTTGTTGATGTGTATGTGTGTGTGTGTGTGTCCCAACCCTCACATTCAAAATCTCAACCCCAACTCAATCCTCACCCAACACAGTCTTTTTCAACATGAGATTTCCATATATATATATATATATATATATATATATATATATATATATATATATATATATATATATATATATATATATATATATATATATATATATTTTACGTTTTTTTTTTTTCTCTTCTTCCAATTCTGTCTTTTAAGGCTTTCAGGTTTGATGACATAGAAAGAGGGAGTAAGAACTTTCTTGATAGGTTTAAATCCCAAAGAGTGGTAGCATTTCAAGTCTTCAAAATAACCCCAACTTTCCAAGTCTCCAAGGTAGTTATTTAAACCATCAAGGCAGAACTCATTTACTGATTTTTTTCAAAATTTGTGAGTCTCCAAGGTAAAACTTGTATTCTGGCTCATCAACGTATAACTTGTTCAGTGGGTATTGTCTTGATAACTCACAATGAGTACTATTGCTGTAAAACTCTTTTTCAGGATTTTGCTGGTCTCCAAGGTATAACTCTTTGGTTGGGTCATCAAGGATGAACTCGTTCTGTGGGTCTTGGTCGCTCATAAGGTCTTCAACCAAGCCAACAATTTCGCCCCAAGTTGTAGCAAAAGCAGTATTTTCATTTTGTATTTCAGATACAATTTCCTGTGAGAGAAAATAATAATGTATTAATTAAGTTATTTAATTATTAAATGAGTATGCTTCAATCAAAGTTTGAAAATAGGAAAATAAAAATCTTACCTCAACAGATAAGAGGTTTGAATCCAGTTCATCAACTTGAAGGTTTAGTTCCATACAAGACAGAGAGTTCCAAGGAACACCAAAGTCATCCCACTCAAGGTCTTGGTCGCTCATAAGGTCTTCAACCAAGTCAACAATTTCGCTCCAAGTTGTAGCAAAAGCAGTATTTTCATTTTGTATTTCAGATACAATTTCCTGTGAGAGAAAATAATAATGTATTAATTAAGTTATTTAATTATTAAATGAGTATGATTCAATCAAAGTTTGAAAATAGGAAAATAAAAATCTTACCTCAACAGATAAGAGGTTTGAATCCAGTTCATCAACTTGAAGGTTTAGTTCCATACAAGACAGAGAGTTCCAAGGAACACCAAAGTCATCCCACTCAAGGTCTTGGTCGCTCATAAGGTCTTCAACCAAGTCAACAATTTCGCTCCAAGTTGTAGCAAAAGCAGTATTTTCATTTTGTATTTCAGATACAATTTCCTGTGAGAGAAAATAATAATGTATTAATTAAGTTATTTAATTATTAAATGAGTATGCTTCAATCAAAGTTTGAAAATAGGAAAATAAAAATCTTACCTCAACAGATAAGAGGTTTGAATCCAGTTCATCAACTTGAAGGTTTAGTTCCATACAAGACAGAGAGTTCGAGGCAAGCACACAGCACACCATTGCCAGCAAAAACAAATGTTTAAAATGGAGCCTGGGTTTGAAGCTTTTATAGAGAAAGACTGGTGGGTGTGGTTTCCTTTGGAAATTCCCTGGGCAAGCCTAGGCAAGCCTTCATTGGGAAATTTTTCAAAACCATAACATCCTGTAATTTTCTAGTGATTTCTTTGTGAGTCAGAGATGAACTGGAAATGATGTAAGAGTGGGCGGGGCTTAGCAAAAGTAGGCGGGGCTTAGGAAAAGTGGGCGTGGCTTAGAAAAATACCTCATGAAAGTGGGCGGAGCTTAGCAAAAGTGGGCGGGGCTTAGGAAAAGTGGGCGTGGCTTAGAAAAATACCTCATGAAAAGTGGGCGGGGCTTAGCAAAAGTGGGCGGGGCTTAAAGAAAAGTGGGCGGGGCTTAACAAAAAAATAACCTGTGGCTCAGGAGGTGGTCAAACAAGAGCATTAAGAGAAGTTTATCATTTCGTAATGACACAAAAGGGGTATCTTAAAAAATATAAAGATTCAAATGTTTTGTTTGTCAATATTTTAGATGGGGATTATTGTGCAAAGAAAATTAAACTATTGAAGGAATTTGAGAATGAACAAATCTTTATAGGTTCAATGAGTGAGCTGTTCAACCCCCAGGTGTTCAATTCAATGAGGTTCAACCTCCAAGTTAAAAGGGGAGACAAATAAATATACCTTGGGATAAAAAGTGGGTTTATTTTTAAGGAAAAAAAAAGGGAATCGCTGAAAATCCCCCATTCATTTACATGGGGAAAAGTGAGCCAGAATCAGTATTCTTACCCTACTCACATTCACCTATAAATTAAACGAAATTTTCATCAAGAAAATTTTTGTTTAAGCAAAGTTTTGTTTTATAAATATGGTGAATACAACGTACTGCGATGTTTGTAATCATGGATATAAACATTATAAAAAAACACCTTCGAACCAACAAACACACATTTATTCTATTTCATCAAATATCTCCTCTTGAGTTGGAAATAAAACATTGTGATATCTGCTGAAAGGATGTTTTGAAGAGGAGTTATAATAGACATCTTCAATCACAAAAACACGAGAAAAATGAGTTTAAAGTAAAGCGAGACTATTATATTGAAAACACTGATGGGGCATTTAAAGGGCATGTAAAAATGAGGATTTTTCAATTTCAATTAGAGAACCTGGTCCATCATCAATAGCTTAATCAATTGAAATAGTGAAACCTGATGTTGAAAAAGTTATTAGAAAGACATTAAAAGAAATGAAAACTTTAAAGTTTTATATGGGAGTGAAAATGAATATGAAAAGACAAGATGAAGAACAAACTCCTTATATGAGAACAGATCTTCATTTTATAACATCATTTCAAGATTTTTTGAATAGTGGGGTTTATGAAGAACTATCAAGACAAGAGGAGGATGTTGATAATACAATGGCAGGAAGTGGATTTCATCTTAAAAAAATCATCTTTTTCGATATACACATTCTAAAATCAAACCCTCTTAAAGCTTCTTCTTATATTGAATTACCAAAAGAAATAAAACTAAAGAAGGCAGTTGTTAATATTAAGAACAATGATAATAAATGTTTTCCCTGGTCTGTTCTTGCTCACTTACATCCACCAAAATGTAATTCAGAAAGAGTAAAACAATATATGAAATATGAGAATACCTTGGACATTAAAGATTTTAAATTCCCAATGACACTACCAGATATTCCTAAATTTGAGAAAAATAATAATCTTTCTATTAATGTATATGGATTAACAGATACAAACAAAATTCAAATATTAAAAATTTCAAACAACCATAAAAATGAAGAAACACACATTGATCTTTTATATTTTCATGTTGGAAAGAATTCACATTACACATACATCAATAATTTATCAAGATTAATCTCTTCTCAGGTATTCAGAACAGCAAACAAAATATATCCTTGCAAGCGATGTCTTAATTCATTCCATCCAAAAGAATGATAAGAACAACATTCAAGATATTGTAGTAATCATAAATCAGCTGTAATTACAATGCCAAAACCTGGTGAAAAGATTTCTTTTGAAGATTATAATAAATGTATCATGCACCCATTTGTGATATATGCTGATTTTGATTGTATCCTAAAAAAGATAAATACTGCTTCACCTAATCCAAAAGAATCATATACAAATAAATATCAAAAACATATTCCTTGTGGTTTCTGTTATTATATCAAATCATCTGTTGGAGAAAAGTATCATAAACTTGAACATTATAGTGGAAAAAAGCTTCACAAGCGTTTGTAAAACGATTAGAAAAGGATTGTATCAGACTAACTAAATTAATGAAAGAAACAAATGAACCGATGAAATAAACCGAAGAGGAAAAATTAGAATTTATAAAGAACAATATCTGTCATATTTGTGAGGGGGAAATTGAGGAGTCTAAAGTTAGGGATCATTGTCATCTTACTGGTAAATATAGAGGTGCCACTCATTCCTGTTGGAATCTTAATTATAAATTTCCTTCTTTTATTCCAGTCTTTCTTCACAACAGCACCAACTATGATAAACATCCATTTATAAATGAACTTTCAAAAACACCAGGGAATATTTCTGCAATAAAAAACACAAGTCAAAAGTATATTTCATTTCCAAAAATGATATTCACAAAACCTTTAACTCGTATTAGGTTTCTTGATTCTTACAAGTTTATGGGAACACCGCTTGCCGACCTTGCATCAAATCTAAGCTCCACGGGGTCTTTTCCAAATATCAATTCATTCTTTCCAAAAGAGGAAATTCTAACTCAAGAGGAAATTTAGATTAAAGAGAGAATTCAAAGTTAAGAGGAAATTCCAATTTATGAGGAAATTAATGAAGAAATTCTAACTGAAGATGAAATTATATTTATAAAGAAAATTCAAACATTGAATGAAATTCTAACTAAAGAGGAAATTCTGATTAAAGATGAAATTCTGATTAAAGAGGGAATTCTAACGAGATAGTAAATTCAAACAAGGAATGAAATTCAAAGTAAAGAGAAAATTCTTACAAGTAAGGGAATTTATCCTTATGATTATATGGATTCATATATGAGATTTAAAGAAACACAACGTCCTTCAAAAGAAAGTTTCTATAATAACCTTTATGAAGAAGAGAAAAGTGAAAAGGAATATAAACACGCACAAGAAATTTGGAAAATATTTAAGATAAAGAACCTTGGAGAATATTATGATTTGTATCTAAAAACAGATGTTTTATTGTTAGCTGATGTGTTTAAGCTTTTAGATCAGTCTGTCAAAATAAAAATTGTTATGGATTAGATCCTGCCCACTATTTCACAGCTCCTGGTTTAACTTGGAGTTCAATGTTGAAAATGAAAAACAAGATATAGATTTAATCAGTGGTGTAGATATGCTTT
Source organism: Eptatretus burgeri (assembly GCF_056783735.1). Lineage (NCBI taxonomy): Eukaryota > Metazoa > Chordata > Myxini > Myxiniformes > Myxinidae > Eptatretus > Eptatretus burgeri. Next base: position 154,340,451 of record NC_140961.1, read on the forward strand.
TGATGATTGAGAAGTCTAAGAGAGGTGGAATATCACAAGTATGTTCAAAGAGATATGCTAAGGCAAATAATAAATATCTTCCAAATTATGATAGTGAAAAAGATAGTAATTATTTGATGTATTTTGATGCTAATAATTTGTATGGATGGGCAATGTATCACTCTCTGCCTTATGATAAATTAGAGTGGGTGGAAGAAAAGGATTATTAAAAGGCTTTAATGAATATTGTGATTTATTCTCAAGAGGAATTGAATGAGGAAGAAGAAGGTTACTATTTTGAAGTTGATTTGAGATACCCGAGTGATCTTCATAATAAGCATAAAGACCTTCCTTTTGCATGTGAGAAAGAAACCCCAAAGAAAGAATGCTTAAGTGATTATCATAAAAGTTTTAATATTAAAGGCAAATCAACAGAAAAGTTATTAACAACATTCTATGATAAAGAGGGATATGTTTTGCATCCTAGAAGCTTAAAACAGTTTTTGAGAGAAGGATTGAGAGTCGCAAAAATTCGTGGTTTTAAAATTTAAACAAAGTCCTTGGATGAAAAAGTATATGAAATTCTATACAGACATGAGAACAAATACAAAGGTAAAATTTGAAGGGGATTTCCATAAGTTGATGAATAATTCTATCTTTGGAAAGACAATGGAGAATTTTAGAAACAGGCAAAACATTAGATTTGCAACATCTTTGAAAGAAGCTTCGAGATTGATAAATAAACCAAGTTTTAAGAGAGAAGAGGTGTTTTCAGAGAACTTTTCTGCTATTCATATGGAAAAGGAAAGCATTGTTAGGATAAACCAATTTATATTGGAACAGCAGTTCTTGATTTATCAAAGAGATTGATGTATGATTTTGTGTATAATGGCTTAAAGAAAGACAATGGTGAAAATGTTTCATTGTTGTATATGGACACCGATAGTTTTATGCTAGATATAAAAACTGATGATGTTTATAAAGATATGAAGAAAATTATTGGATTATATGATACAAGTAATTTAATAAGACGAGTGAGTTATTTTCCAAAAAGAATGAAAAGGTTATTTGTAAGTTTAAGGATGAGTTGGGTGGAAAAGTAATGAGTGAGTTTATTGGATTGAGAGCAAAGGCATTTGATTATAAGTATGGTGATCAGATTGATAAGAGGTTAAAGGGAATAAAGAAATATGTAATTAAGAAATCAATAACTTTTATAAATTATTATAATTGTTTGATGAATAAGAAAGAAGAATATAGGAAAATGAATACAATAAGAAGTTATAAACATTACATATATCGTGAAGAAGTAAATAAAAGGCATTAGGAGCCTTTGATGATAAGAGATTTATTTTAGATAATGGAATAGATTGTGTTCCATATGGATATTGTATGATGGAGTGTATAAAATAGATTGTGTTTTAACGATGGGAAGATTGGTTAGGGTTTTTTAAGGGCTACCACCACGTTTTTTCGCAATATATAAATGATCAAACAAAGTATCAATCAAACTAAAGAGTGGAGAAAATCT